>NC_142930.1:10915234-10965234 GCF_046866305.1 Octopus bimaculoides | reverse complement strand
TTTAGAAACATGTTTAAATACTGGCAACACTACCGGTATATGAAAATTATGAGACATAAAGTGCGCAGCAGTTATCAAATTAAGATTATATTATGAAAATTTATCAATTTAGACAGAATTTCACTCAATGTTCATATGAGTGGTGGGAAACCTTTTTCACTTTAGAAAGCTATATTTTTCAACTATAATTTTATTACTGAGAATTTAACATATTTTTCTTGTTATATTTACAAATCATAGCTTTAATTCGAACGAGATTCATAAGACGAGAAATTCTATGAAACGTTAAGGCGTTGAAAGAGCAACAAATGGTAACAAGGATAACGGTTGTTTCCAAACAGCCTACAACTTGCTTAACTAATTTTACATAAATCCTAATTATGTCTGTAATCATAAGGATTTAAAAAAATAATAATATTAGTAAACATATATTTCTTTAATACACGCAGGCATTCTAACCACATGGTTCCGGGTTCAGTCCTACTATGTGGCACCTTGAGCGAGTGTCTTTTTCTACAACCACGGACCGATCAAAGCCTCGTGGGTAGATTTGATAGACGGAAACTGGAAGAAGCTCATCGTATGTGTGTGCGTATCTTTGTGTCTGTATTTGTCCCCCACCACCGTTTGGCGACCAGTGTTGGTATGTTTGCGTCCCCGTAAGTTAGCGGTTCGGCAAATGAAATAGAATAAGTACCAGGCTTAGCAAAACATTTAGCACTGGCGTCGATTGATTCAAATAAAATTCTAGGAAGCGATGCCCCAGAGTGGCCGCAGTCTAATAACTGAAACAAGTAAAAGATAAAAATAAAAGATAACGGCACTAACAATGGAACAAATAAGAAGAAAATGAGATTGTTCAGAGCTTTGTCAATTCTCTCTGAAAACCAACAGCCTTGGAGACGAAAATGAGGTTAGGAATCAAGTTTCAGTATGTAATCATGATAATGAAAAATGTTTTTTGTAATATTCATTTAAAGCAGTGTCTTTTTTTATGATAGTTTACTATAACCCCAGTCGACTAATGCCTTGTGGGTGAATGGGGGGGGGGATTATACAGAAACCCATCAAAAATATGTGTTTGAGTGAGTAAGCGTGTGCGTGTGTGCGTGCATTTGCGTGTGCTCTTGTTTTCTTTCGTCTCTCACCTTTTGACGATCAGTGTTGGTTTCTTAATGTTCCTTTGAGATTCGGCGATAAATACCAGCAGAATAACTACCAAACATAAAATGTAAGTACTGGCGTCTATTCAGAGAGAAAGAAATAAAAGAGATGTCTATATTTTATTTACAGCTGTTTCAAATATTCTGTGAATGGTTAACATTAGAATTCACATTTAAACGATATATATATATATATATATATATATATATATATATATATATATATATATATATATATGTGTGTGTGTGTGTGTGTGTGTGTGTGTGTGTGTGTGTGTGTGTGTGTGTGTGTGTGTGTGTGTATATATATATATATATATATATATATACACTGCACTGTTCCTGATCACATGACACTTTCTAAAATAGGACTTACCATCTATGAAAGGCCACAAACTGGGAAACCAACACAGGGTACTTATATGCATATATATACAACAGCTCCTTTTATGTCTAAAGGTGTGTTCTAACAGCCGGATTGAAAATTAATTTGGGATAAATGCACAAGGATGGAGAAGCACACAAAACTCTGTGCAAAGATTTGGGACAAACCAACTTAAAAACGAAATCAGAGCTAACACAGTCATTCGTGATCTCATTGTAGAAATGACGCTTGCATGTCTGTAAAAAGAAAGTGATTATGACTAAAATCGAGTTGATAACCACAATATGTATATTTTTACGCATTTATATTGTGCTCCTTTTAATGTCCTGCAACGTGTTGGTTCATCAAACAGAATTCAGTAAGGTATGTACTTAGAAAAGTGCATATATTGAATAAAGTTTTATCATTTCACCTATTCATTGTCGCAAAATTACTAAGGAATAATTGGTGAGGGAAGAAACCTTGACAGTTTTGTCAGTGATGATCTTAAAATATAGCTCTGTAGTCTGACGTAGACTCAGCCATTTAAAGAAAAAAACAACCTTCACTTCATCAATTACTCTCTGTTTTTATTCCTTGTCATTTTTTTTTTTAATAATCTAAAACAAAGTAAATTATAAAAGGACAGGAAAGCAAGTCTTAAAATTCTCGAGTTTAAACTTAATTCATGTAAAAACACGGATTTGACAGAATTAACAGTGCAAATTATAACCCTAAAACAAGCTAAGGCCTGAAAATGCTAAAATCCACGTAATCTGATGTATTCGGAAGATTTTAAATACCAATAGTTAATGCTAATAACTGAAAATAAAGCGCATCGGTAAATAGATGAAAATTAACAAAATTGAGAAGAAATGTATCCCATATTTACCGCTTTAATTTCTTCATAAGTTAACATGAGAACATTTGGATTGTCTTTAAATAAAGACCAGAATTCTTGAGTATGCTTAAAATAATCGCCGGTAGGAACTGAAAACAATAAAGGCTCATAGTTAATAATTTGGTCGTTCAAGCGGAACTTTCAGCATGTAATAAGAATATTGTAGTGAATTGAGTCAGAAAGACAATTTTACATTTGATATATACACATATAATATATGTTTGTGGGAATGTGCAATATGTGTGTGTGTGCATGTATGCATACATGTGTATATGTATGAATAGATGCATAAACAGACAGATAGACAGTCAGACAGACTGACAGTTAGACAGACAGACAGACAAGATAGATAGATAGATAGATAGGTTTCTTTATTAGCCACACAGGGCTCAACACAGAGGGGACAAAATACAAATGTAGAGTTTTTCTTTTCGAGGGGGTCGAAAACAAAGCAGAAAAAAAAACAAAAGTGGGGACAACGATGAAAAAAAAACATCGCAAAACGTTTGGGGTATTTACAAAAAATACGAAATAATACAAAAAATTCCCAATAAATGGGGAGGTTATCCGTGGAAAGAAAAACCTACGAAAAGACCACGGTAACGTCGGTCTTTAGCGTCACAGTTTGTTAAATAAAATTTCTCTGTTTACAAAATTTTAAAACGTTTTATAGAATCATGGTCAAGGTGGCTTCGTCATTTATACGTGCCATTCTTGCTACATGTATCCATCTTTTTTCGAAACATTTGCTAGACAACACTTGCCTCTCTACTCTCACCTTCCTTTTCAAGTGATACTTGAAAAAGTTGATGAGAGATTGACCAGAGAGGAAAGTATTTGTCTCTAATCCTTTCAGACGCGTCCACCAGATGCATTCTTTGGCCATAGCCACAAGTACGATAAATACAGCTCTTCCTTCCCGTTTAAAGGAAGGAGGCGTGACGATATTGACAATAGACTCGGTTGATAAACCGACTCGTCCCACACGCGACAGCAGTCGTTCGACATAAGCCCACAGCTCCGAAATGGTTGGACACTGCACGAGTGCGTGCAGAACGGTTTCATCGCTCTGACCGCATCTCGGGCAGGTCGGCCCCACATTTCGCGAGCCGTGTCTATAGAGCTTATCCCGAACGGGTAGCGCCTCTCGGTAACACTGCCAGGCCAGGGATCTCTGGAAGTTGTCCATAGGTCCCGGCCCGAAAGTCGTCCTGAACAGGCGGGTCAGGTATTCCTCGTCGACGCCCAGGTTCGCCCCGAGATCGTCGTCGTACCTGCCCTCCACTAATCCCCTATAGAATGACTTCGTTGTGATGCAGCCGCTCAAGGTCGACCCGGGACGGCAAAGTTGTTGCAGAGCAACGCGACACTCACGGTGCCATTCGCCATTCCTCGGCCTCTTTTTGATCCACGACTGCAGCTCGGTCATGGAGACGAGCTGCGGGAAAGAGCGTCGCACAAACGGCGACCACACCTGCTCACCGTCGTCTACGTAGAGCCGGAGATGTCGCAGTCTCAGCGCATGTCTGCGCATCATCAACCACGGCATGCCCAGCCCTCCTTTCAGCGGGTGTTGGCAACAAACGGATCGCCTCACCATCGGAACGCTTCCTTTCCACAAAAAGCAGAAGAGGATGCGCTCCATTTCGGTGATGGCGCGATCGGGACAAGGCACGACGGTCAGGCGGTATTCGATGACGGACGCGATGTACGCGTTCGCCACCTCCGCCCGACCTTTTAGGGACAGCTTCCTCTCGGACCATTGCCGGCAGAGAGTGGCCACCCTACTCGTTATCTCGTCCCAGTTCTTCTCCGTTTGCAGGTCCGGACCGAACCAGACTCCGAGCAACTTGACCGGACCGTCCGTCCAGCGTCCCACTACTGAGGCGCTGCCGGACGGTATGGGCTTGCTTCTCCAGGTGCCGAGCAGCAAACCCACCGACTTATCCCGGTTGATTTTCGCTCCCGTCACCGCTTCGTAGTCTTTCAGCGTCTCGCCGACAAGCTCAATGTGCTCGTGGCTAGACGCTATGACGGTGACGTCGTCCGCGTATGCCGACACGCTCGTCCCGCACCCCAGTTCTCGCGGGATGCCCCTCAGCGTCGCCAGCTTCCGCAGTAGTGGCTCGAGAGTCAATACGTACAGGAGCGGCGACAGGGGGCATCCCTGACGAACCGAACGTGCAATGTCGAAGGGTCCCGATAGACGTCCATTGACGCGAACAACCGAACGGATGCCTGTGTACAAGGCAGCCATCCAGCCGCGGAAAACGGGACCGAAGCCGGCCGCTTCGAGGACGGCCTCCAAGTATCGATGGTCTACCCTATCGAAAGCTTTCGATTGATCCAAATTGATCAGGGCCCCACCCATGCCAGGTTCCTTAACTACCCTCTCTATGATGTAGCGCATCAGATGGAGGTTGTCATGGATGCTCCGGCCCGGCACGGTGCACGTCTGCTCCGTGCCGACCAGTTTCTCGATGACAAGCGCCAACCGCTTGGCTAACACCTTGGCCAAAATTTTCATGTCTGCATTGAGCAGAGTGATGGGCCTAAAGTTATCTATGGCGTCCCCCTTGTTTGGATCTTTCTTCAGCAGCGTTACCGCTCCTCGGCTCACAAAACCGGGAATGCTCCCGTTCTGCTGCCAGTTGCAGTACACGACCGCCAAGACTTCTCCAAACAAGTCTGGCATACAGTTGTAAAGCTCGTAGGGCAGACCATCCAAACCCGGAGATTTGTCCGTCGAGCAACCCGCCATCGCGTCCCTCACCTCCTCCGCCGTGATGACCCCTTCGCAGCACTCCGCCTCTCTTGCCGAGAGTCGTGGCAAGCTGTGCAGGTAGGCACTAAAGTCCACCCTGCCTTCTCGCTCGCCACTCCTCCCGAACAGTCGGGCAAAATGCCGCTGAAACGCCTCGCACATCTTGCTCGGCTCGAGCAATTCGCGCCCCTGTTCGTCTACCAGAGACCGGATGGTGGCTCTGTTACCCCGCTGCGCCTCCGCCACCCGGGCCTCTCGTGCGGCTCCAACACCTTCATTCCTCAGAGCACGCATCCTTGCCCTGACAGCACACCCTTCGTGTTTAGCATTGAAGTGTTGGTCGAGGGCCAACCTCGCCGCTAAAACGTCGGATGCGATGCCACTTCGCAATGCCTCTTCTAACTTTATCACTAGCTCCCCCTCTTCTCTGTTCCTCTCTACAGCTAGTGCCCTGCTATACCTTATTGCTTCCGCCCTCACTGCTCTCTTGAGGGCAAACCACCATTTGTTGTTGACGATGGCTCCCGTCAAAGCCCTCTTTACTAACGTGCTAATCCGGTCTCTGAAAACCTGTCTCGACGGGAAAGACGCGTTTAGTTTCCAGTAACCGGGACCCTGCCTATGTGCCTTATCTAAGTCTAGCGTACACGTCACAAGTTTGTGATCCGTGTAGCTGACTATGTGGAACTGTGGACATCCTAAACTATCTCTATCTCTTGTCCTACACACTATCCTATCTAGATACGATCTCGACGACCCAATGCGGTTGCTCCAAGTCCACGTTGGCACATTTGGGTGGTCGAGTCGGTACCTGTCAGACAACTGGAAGCGTCTGAGCAGGTCTATGAGGCCTTTGCATCCCCTTCTAGTTTTGTCACTCCCCACGTAGTCTAGATGCGTGTCCAAGGTAGCATTCCAATCCCCCACTAAAAGTAAGGGACGAGACGTTCCCAGGAATACTTCTAGACGTCGAAAGAAGTCTGACCGACCTGTTAAAGGAGGCACATAAACTGCCAGCAACCGAAAAGCGCCTCCATCGCTGCCGTCCACATCTAGGACAACCAGTCTACCCTCCGGGTCCGTAAATATCGTCTTTACTTGGAGATCCAGACTCTTGCAAAAAAGAACCGCCGTGCCACTACCGCCCATCCTCGGCAGACAGGGAGAAAAATAAATGTTAAACTGTCCGCCAAACATGGACTTTAGGGCCCGCGGTTCATGGAGTCTGGTCTCACTAATGGCTATGATATCCAAATTGTGTGACTTGATGTCATTTAAGAGGTACCCTTGTTTCCAAGGGGACCCTAAGCCACGCACATTCACACAACCAATCTTCACCATGATTCTATTTATACGTGTGCTTTAAAGCACAAAACAAAAGAACAGAGTGTTACTTGCCGTTAGAAAGTTTTGTTTCCTCCTTGGATTTTTCACCAAGGAGGCTATTGTACAATTTCTTGCACAAATATTTCTGGAATCCCCCTACCGAGTTGGGGTAGAGGGATTTTATTGTGTTGTGTAATGCTGGTGTTACATGAATAATTTTAATGTGTTTTGGCGGTGTTGTACGTGGGTGGTTGTTGGTTTTGATATCGTTATTTGTGATGTTTGTTTTAGAGTTGATGTAATTCATCAACTCTGTGTTTGTACTGTCTATTGCTGTTAGCATTGTTTTTTTATATTACTATTGGTGTTAGTAGTATTTTCGGGGGATGTGAATCTCCCTGCTTTGTTTGTGTTTGCATTTTGTTTTGTTTTCTTCTTACTGCGCTTCCTCTTTCCTTTCGTAGCTATTTTCCACTCCTCCCCACTCTCTTCATCGGATGATGGGAGATCTGAGGAGTCAGAAAGAGGTAACGGCAAATTTTGTGCGTCTGTGTGTGTTTCTGTGAATGTTTGTGTTGCTGTTTTTATTGATGTTGGCTGCTTGTTATTTATGTGTGGTGTATGTGATATGGGGGAGGGAGAGGCAGTCTTGGAATTTTCTTTTTTTTCTTCTGTTTTTGCAGTTTCTGTTGTCTTTTCTGTTGTGGTTATTGCTGGTATTTCTGTTGTGGTTATTGCTGGTATTTCTGTTGTTGTTTTTTGTGTTGCTGGTGGTGTTGGTAGTAAGGTTTTTCTGTTGGGGGTATTTGGTAGTTGCTTCTGTTGTTGTTGTTGTTGTTGTTGTTGTTTTTCTTTGTATTGTTGCCGTTGCTGTTGCCTTTTCTTCTGGGCTACTGGGCATGTTTTTTGAAGGTGAGTTTTGCTACTACAAACGTAGCAAACTGGCCTTCTGCCTTCGACGAAAACATGAAAAATTGAATCCTCAGTTAATTGGATTCTATGTGGAATTTTTTCCCAGTTTGCTGGATCAATTTGTACCAGGAGTTGAAATTCCTGGCCAATCCAGTTTTGATTGCAAACGGCAGATGCTTCTAGTATGTTTATCTCCTCCTCTATGCCTAGACATATGGCAGATACTAGCCATTCTTCCTCAATTTCAGGAGGCACATTCGAAATTTTTATTTTCGTAACCCTACGACCAAGGTACGTAGGGATCATGAGCAGGTTCTCATGCTGTAATGACTTAGTGGAGAGGTCCTTCGCTCGCTGCTCGCTGTCTAGTCTTACTTCTATCGTTCCGAATTTCAAACCTCTCGTTATGTAAGTCTTGTAAGACCAAATCGGCTTTAAGCATCTCTCAACATTTTCTTGGGTGAATTTTTCCACTGTCTTTGTCTTTAAATTAATGGTTCTGTAGATGATAGTTTTTTTTTCGATGTTTATCTTAAAGTCCGCGGGTGTTTGAAGATGGACTGTAACGTCCTTTTTACTTAGCATGCTTTTGCATGCAAGTAATTTCTCTTTCGATATATTCAAAATTCTTTTCCTAGGCTTCAAAGCCTCGGCAAAGTTCGTTGTGGTGGTGGTATCAGTGGTGAGGACAGTGGTTTTGTTAGCAAGGACATTTGTGTCCTTGTTGGTGTTGCTGCTGCTGCTGCTGTTGTTGTTGTTGTTGTTGTCACTGGTGACGTTGGCAGGCAAGACTGCTGTAGCAGCAGAGTCTTTCTTTTTCTCCATTCTCTCCTTTAACTGTGAGGAAGGAAGACTAGGAAATTCTTTTTCGAACGAAACACTGCAGACTGCAGCGTTCGTTTCACAAAAATTTTCATGGCTACAAGACGCCATCGTCTCAAAAAAAAAATGGCTAGAAAGCCGAGATTGGTTTTTATATCCTGGAAATGTGCCACACAGGGCAGATTTCCGTCGCAAAAAACTTGCACCAGAGAGTCTACAAGTCGTTATACAACTTTGTATATAAAATAAATTTTACAAACAAACTTTTTAAAACATGAAAAAGGCAAAACTTACAGAGCCGACACGTCTACCGTCCGTCCATAGAGATAGATAGATAGATAGATAGATAGATAGATACATTTCTTTTATTAGCCTCACAGGGCTCAACAAAGATGGGACGAATACAATGTAGAGCTTTTCTTTTTGGGAGGGGGAAGGAAGAGAAAAAAAAAGTAGGGGTGGACGTCGATCAAAAGGGATCGTAGGAAGGAAAAAAGGGGGGAGTTCGATCAAAAGGGACCGAGAGAAAAAAAAACGATCAATAGGGATCGTGTATCACAGTAATGTTTAGATAGATAGATAGATAGATAGATAGATAGATAGATAGATAGATAGATAGATAGATAGATAGATAGATAGATAGATTACAAACGAAATAAAAGAAAACTCAACACACATTTTATAGAGGTTTACAATTTAGAATCTAAATCTGCATTACTTAATTTCACAGAAAGAAAAGCATGTCTGATCGCTTGATTTCGTTGATGCTAAGTGATATGGCATCGACGGCTTCCATATAAATCAAATTGGCATTGAATGATGTTTAAATGTCGTTTCTATTAGCCAGTTGGAGATACAGCCATCAGTAAGATGATTATTATGTGCTACGCTGACTGTTAAACGGCTACAGAATCGAGCGCAACATTAGTGAAAAATACTTGAATATTACCCCTTAATTTCATAAAGTATTTCAGTGAAAGTCAATGAGGAAGAGCATCATCGAGAAAGCTTCAGGTAAAACTGGAGAAATGGTGGAGCTTTCTTTTTCCTTGGATCTCAAAGTGTGTATGTACTAAGAGGACATTCCTATAAAGTGATCAATTCTTCCTAGAAACACCGTTCTTGGAATGACAGAATTTTCGCAGCGGTTATGTGTACTAGTTTTGGTAGCAGCAGATTTTTTCTGTCGTAATGCGTGATATTGTCTCAGTAACAGTAACTATGCTTGATATCAATCACATTGAAGGATATGTGAAATTTGTGTGCTTGGAATGGGTTGTCTGATTAGGACTAAAATGTATCCGGTTAAGTTTGTAGAAACATCGATAATAAACGACAAATTGAAAACTGATATTTTCCTCTTCCTATCTTCCAAGGTGAAAGAGAACGATGCCCCGTGTACACTAATTTCTAAATAAAGACACTCCTCCAAACGCCTCGTTGTAATGGGGTGCAATTCCTTCAAACATAAACATTATTTACATTTGACGGACATTTGCCTCATCTTGTTTGTTGTTAACACAACGTTTCGGCTGATATACCCTCCAGCCTTCATCAGGTGTCTTTGGAAAATTTCGAAACTGGGTTCTCATTCATAAGGTATTTTTCGATGTTATTATTATTATTCAGGTCACTGTCTGGAATCGAACACGGAATCTTGGGGTTAGTAGCCCGCGCTCTTAACCACTACACCACGGGCTAATGGCGTAGTGGTTAAGAGCGTGGACTACTAACCCCAGATTCCGAGTTTGATTCCAGGCAGTGACCTGAATAATAATAATATTAATAATAATAATAATAACATCGAAAAATACCTTAGGAATGAGAACCCAGGTTCGAAATTTCCCCAAGACACCTGATGAAGGCTGGAGGGTATAACAGCCGAAACGTTGTGTTAACAAACCAGATGAGGACAAATATTCGTCAAATGTAAATAATGTACATAATTCTTCATCTCTTAAATATAGAACTGTATAATCCTTCAAACATATCCTTACCCGGGAATTAATACGGTCTCTTCATTGGGTTTCCTATAGGGAGAGGTGCCTTGAGGCGTAAAATTATTATAAAAAGTATTGGTTGCGGTTCAATCGCTGGTAACAATTAAGTTTAAGCTAAACATTTTGGAGGTGCTTTCTATAATTTTCATTAATCTGTCCACAACGTGTCCATTCGTATTGCATGAAATTGCCAGGCCATTGTATAAACCCGAGCTGTGGGAGGATGTACGTTCTTTTGGTGTGTCCAGAATAAATGATATATCAAGATCAGTGGTCTCAACTTCAACATAACTCACATAACTATTTTCTATTGTGATCCATTTAGAGTCCTTAAGAGTGACTCAACTTCTTGGCTTTTCACTACTATTCTAATATCCTTGATACCAGACTTAATCTGTTGATAAATTTGTTATCAATGTCACATAATATCAATTGTAGAAAGGGAATTGGATACAAGTTTTTAAAAAAAAACAGGAGAGATCTATCTTTTCTGTGGCTAGAGCATAGAAATTATGGCCACCACTATAATTTGACGTTTATCAGGTACCTTATAATAAATGTTTCAAGAAAGGAACATTGCATCCGTGTGTGCGGGTCTTAAGCTTCATCAGGCTCAATAACGACACTAGCCCACTCACAGGTACTGACAACACTTAATAATGCATCACAAGGATTCATTCAAGTTGCAACTTTTGTAATTTTGGAAAGGTTAAGTGCACTCTTGATTTTCTGAAGCACTTATAGTTATCTTATTGAGTAATTTTGCACTACGTTACAATATCAGATATATAAGAAGACATCAGCTACAGTTAATTCAGAGAGAGGGCCTCTGTATTCAAATTTTACTTTCAGATGCTGGCGCAGGAATTCTTGACTAAGTATGAGGTCAAAACACAGGTCGCTCCAAACGCCAAGCTGTATGGTAATATATGTGTGGTTATTAAGTTCAAGCGTTTGGGTCTACAACAACATAGCCCTTGGAATTAGTGTTTAATGATTCGCAGGCCATAGTGGTTACTTCGTCGTATAGGTAAGCATATAAATTTAGTTCTCACGCGGTTTTCTCACTAACGTAACTTTCAATACTGCGGGAATCTGAAAGAGTGTTTAACCATTTCGCCTTCAATGTTACAGAGGTTATAGCTTAAACAAGTCCTTAGAGTATAATAGTAAGTGTGGTCAGTACGTAAAAATCGACCACTGTCGCTTTTTGAGCCTTATAGGGCCTAGATTTGCAAACGCGGGCATATTGTTCCCTTCTTGAGACATTCATTACACAGCTATCTTCATAATCTTACATTAATCCCGACAAAATAGTCTTGGAGACAATTGCTTAGCAAATTTCAAGACCTATTAAAATATCAGAGGTCTTCATATAAACCTCGGCCTGTCAGAAAATTACGATGTGAAAATACTATGGAACTTTAACATACAGACTATTAAGCATCATATTATTTTCAATGACCAAACTATAGTATTATGTACTAATTACTGACATAGTAATACCATATGGTTATACTCTTGTGCAGAAGTGAACCGAAAAGTAAGAAATTATACCGACCTAGCTGATGAGTCAAAGACATTATGGTTGTTAAAGAATGCATCTACCAACCTGCTTATAGTTGACACAATTGAATTAAACATACCATTTCTATAAAGACGCTGAAACTTCAATGGTAAAGAAACCACAAAAGAACTACTTTCCTTTTGGTGATGATGATAATGAAAATAAAACTAAACGTGAATAGAAGTGTTCGTGCTGAACAATGATGTTCAGATTAACAAAAACATACAACGTTCAAAGTCAACAAGAAGTTCAATGTTACGTAAAAATTCCGTAACAATATTTGCAGATCCTATTATTGATATTTTCTAGAACGTACTTACATCTATCCTTACAAATATTTTTTCAGTGTCGATTGTATCAATTATAAACAAGTTGGTTAGATACATTCCTTAACAACCATAAAGTTTTTGCTTCATCAATTAGGTCGGTATAATTTCTTACTTTTCGGTTCTGCGCAAGAGTATATGGTATTACTATATCAATAATTAGAACACAATAGCATAGTTTGGTCATTGAAAATAATATGTTACTTAGTAGTCTGTATGTTAAAGTTCCAAAGTATTTTCACGTCATAATTTTCTATGACAGGCCGAGGTTTAAATGAGCACTACTGATATTTTACTTGAAGGACTTGAAATTTGGTAGTTAGATAGTACAAATTTGTTAAGCAATTGTCACCTAGAATATTTTGTCGGGATTAATGTAAACCATCCTGATGCGATGTTGTAGTGTTTCATAAAATGCACCATAAAAGGCGATATTTTTTAGTATATTGCATGAAATGTGAACATTCCATCTAATTTTTATATAAGACCTGTTACGATACAGGTAGAGAAATTTGAAAAGAAAATACGAAACCGGTTATTTCTCCAAATACAATGTTTCTATACTCAAAATTTTATAACATTTTTCTAACATAACGATTTAAATATATACTTTAACCATATAACACAAGCCTTCTGTAGCTTTTTCACTCTTGTTTATCTTATATATATATATATATATATATATATATATGGGAGAATATACGAAAAAACAACAACAGACGAGGACAGGTGGTGTAAATAACAAAAGTATATATTAGTATGACGCTCGGGAATACGGAAAGTCTTTGACGTTTCGAGCTACGCTCTTCAACAGAAAGAATACGGAGACAAGGAGAAAAATACGGAGAAAAAAAATATATATATATATATATATATATATATATATATATATATATATATTGTTGTTGGCACTCCTTCGCTTACGACGTCGAGGGTTCCAGTTGATCCGATCAACGGAACAGCCTGCTCATGAAATTAACGTGCAAGTGGCTGAGCATTCCACAGACACGTGTACCCTTAACGTAGTTCTCGGGGATATTCAGCGTGACACAGTGTGACAAGGCTGGCCCTTTGAATTACAGGCACAACAGAAACAGGAAGTAAGAGTGAGAGAAAGTTGTAGTGAAAGAGTACAGCAGGGTTCGCCACCATCCCCTGCCGGAGCCTCGTATATATATATATATATATATACATATATATATATATATATATATATATATATATATATATATATATATATATATATATATATATATATATATATATATATATATATATATATATATATATATATATATATATGGTGCTGAAGTCCTGTTTTTGTATCGCGAACGATGTTGTTCTTTTTATCTCATTCCTTCCGGATTTCTTCATTCAGGCAAAAGGTAGTTTGGGTTTCTTTTATTTATTTATCTATCTATCTATCTATCTATTTATGAAGCATTTAGTTATTGAAAGTATTGGTCATGTAAAATCAAACCACGGTCGATATCTATGCCTTCATCATGCCTGTTTTTTATTACTGCATTGGATATAGGATTTAGCGGTTCGAAGTGAGAATTTTTTGCTATGGATATAGTCGATTATCTGCTACTTTTAGGATCATAAAATGCATTTCATCCTTTCGTCGTAGATAAAATAAGTACCAAGTGAGTACTGACGTCGATGTAATTGACAAGCCCTACTCCTCGAAAATTTGGGACCACGTAGTATGGTTGATATTTCTTCATTCGGGCAAATAATAATGCAGTAATAAAAAACAGGCATCATGAAGGCATAGATATCGACCGTGGTTTGATTTTACTTGACCAATACTTTCAATAACTGAATGCTTCATAAATAGATAGATAGATAAATAAATAAAAGAAACCCAAACTACCTTTTGCCTGAATGAAGAAATATCAACCGTACTACGTGGTCCCAAATTTGGGATATCGTAGTACGGTTGATATTGTCGACGATAGATAAATAATACACTGTAACAGTGTTATAACAATACAAAATAGAAACAGCGGCAGTAACAAACACGCAACTAACCAATAATCTTTTACGAACCAACAATCAGTATTTCCAACACACTAACTCGAAATGTAAATTGTACCTGGACTTCGAAGACCAAACTACGAACTTCCGACTACGTCAGAACGTTACTATTTATATGTAGTGGTCCCGTTTATTCTCGTCAGAGGATACTCTCACCACAACATCTCCCCTTTTGAGATTTCGAGTTCCGAAGGAATAAAGAAATTATATTTATTATTATCATTTTTTAGTATCTTTTTCGCTTGGGCCTTATCTCACGATGTTCGGTCTGCTTCCATTTTCTCATGCTGGTTCTGCCGGATTCCATTACTTAGTGCTGGGACGTCGAATCCATCAAAAAATACTTCTATAGGAATTTCTCTCCGTTCTTCGGTATGTCTCTTCTTTAGCTGATTTATGTGTCTCTTATGTTCCCAGCGTGGTCCTTTAATTAGATACATCACACTTCCTATTTTTTTGGTTACAAGGCCATCCTCCAAGCCTTCTTTACTATTTCTGTAGGCTTTAAAATATACTTTATCTCTTACTTCGAAATATTTCGTTGCACCTTTCGTATTTCCTTTACATTTTTTTCTCACGAACATCTTGGACTGGGGGTTACTCTATATATCCTTAAGAATTTTGTTAATGCTTAGTCGTTACTTACTTCTTTCCTAGCCTTTTTAACGCTCTTTTGAACGTGACCACGAATCTTTCTACCTGCCTATATGACCTCAAGTGGTAGAGTGGAGTGAAAATATACTTTATCACATGAATTTTTGCAGAAGTTCTTGAATTCATACCCCAAGAATTGTGTTCCATTATCAGAAACTAACGTTCTGGAACATTATCAGAAACTAACGTGTCTGGAACGTGAAAACAATTCATATAGGAACTTTATAGTTGTCTTAGCGGTTGATTTATTGCGCCTGAATACCTCTGGCCACCTTTTACAGCTGTCTACCACGATTAGATACTAAGCGCCATTCACCGGTCCGGCATAGTCGATGGGTTCTCAGTCTCTGGCCACGATTGATATTTTACCGGCAGAGCTTTGGCTGCGGACACGCAATCTCGACAAGTTCTTGCCAAATTTTCGATATTCCGTTCCATAGTCGGCCAATAGATGTAGCTCCTCATCAGAGCTTTCTTCCTCGACATTCCCGGGTGATCGCTGTGGAAATGCTGTGATTCACGCTTTGTAGTCGAGACTTCAACTCTTTGCGCATACATCAGAATATCATCGCATATTGAGAAACTACTCGAATTTGTATTTTTAATCTGCTTATTTTTTAAAGCTTCTTTCATTTTTGTAATATACTCATCGCCTACAGATTTCATTCTTATATCTTGTTCAGTCACTGGCAGTTTTTGAATAACATTAGTCATAATACTTTTTATTTCATTTTCTGCGGCTATCACGATATCTTCTAGTGGTTCCGTATTTTTTTCGATGGAATATACTGCATTTTGAAATTGTAATTTAGTAATATTATAACCCAACGTTATAGTCGGTTCGCTGTATGGGTAGGTAACCCTTTCTTTGACCAATAAATTGATAGCAATAGTCGATGATTTGTTTGTAACAGAAAACTTTTACCATGTAGAAACCTGTGAAATTTTTTCACATCAAAGATAATCGATAGGGCTTCTTTTTCTATCTCACTGTATTTTTCTCTGCCGTTATCAGCGAGCGCGAAATATGAATCATTAGTTTCATACTTCCATCTTTATACTTGTGTAACAAAACTGCTCCTATTCCGTACTCCGAAGCATCAGACACTACAACAATGTCCATTTCAGGAACGAAATGCGCTAGAGACAGATCTGCGATTAGAATTTTTTTATTTCTTCAAATGAGTTTTGGCATTTAACCAACTAATTCCACTTTACTTCCTTTTTTAATAAGTCATTCAATAGAGCTCTTAATTTGTGTATGTTAGGAATGTAGTTTTGGTAGTAATTTGCCAGACCAAGAAACGCTTGTAGTTGGTATATTTATTATGGCATCAGCCCTCGACACGTCAGGCTGTCTACCATTTTTATTAATTATTTGCCCTAAGTACTTAATTTGAGGTAAAAAGAACTCGCATTTTTCTTTACTCAAAGTGAACCCGTACTCTTTCATTTTCTTGAACACAGCTTTTATATGCTCCACATGCTGTTCACGCGAATTATTCTTAATCAATATATCGTCCAAATAAGGGATTGCAAATTCACAATCAGATAAAATAGCGTCCATGATTTGCTGAAATATTGCCGACGCAACCTTTAATTCAAAAGGCAACCGGGTATATTTATACAATCCTCTATGTGCATTTATTGTCAGATACTTTGAGCATTTATCATTTACTTTAATCTGTAAATAAGCATCAGACAGATCCAATTTGGAGAAAATTTTTCCACCATTTAATTTTGCGAAAATGTCCTTTGGAGTCGGGAGTGACATGTTTTTAAGCTAATGTTCAATCCTGTTGAGAAATCGGCACACAGCTTAATCTTATTATTTTTCTTTTTAATGCACACCGTGGGCATCATTTTGTTGATTCCACGCTTTTCTAGTCTGTCCAACTCTTTATTTATAATTTCAATTGCTGCGAACGGTACTTTTCTGTTAGATTTAAATACAGGCACAGCGTTTTTCACTTACTTGAAAGCAGGCTTCAGTCTTTTTACATAGACCTAAGTCCTCCGATAGTACTTGAAGAAACATCCTTTTCAATTTTCACTTCAATTCCTCAGATGATTTTCTTTTAACGAGACAACCATTTATGTTTTTGTAGTAGAGACTTATGGGGAGGTGCCATAAGTCAAATAACTCCAACCAATCCGTACCAAACAGATTGATTGTGTTCTCCATAATGAATACTTTTGCTTCGCGTGTTTCTCCTCGAAATGTGACGTCTGTACACATTTCGTCCATGAAATGTAATTTATCACTTGTCAGACCAAGCGCAATTTTTGCTGTTTTACGTAACCCCGGTTTCCCGAATTTTCTCTATGTATCAGCACTTATGATTGAAATATCACTACCCGTATCCAACTGTAGTTTGATATTTACACCATTTATTTTCACGTGTACGAATTTTCATGCTGTTGTGTCGTATTCACTTTCTGCTGAAATCACCTTAGAACTTTTTGCGTTCGACCTTTGTAATCTTATCCTGCAGTGTGAGCTCTTGTGACCAAGTTTCTGACAGCTATAGCATTTTCGGTTTTTAAACGAAGACTACTTTCTCAAGTGTGGGCCTCTACATCTGTAACATGGATTGGGCCTGGCACTCTTTTTTGGTCGTACTTTCCGGGTCGACACATCTGTATTTTTGCGAAATCTTTCTTTTGAATTTTTTTCACGTCGTGCTTCAGGTTTACCATTGTTTGACATTCTCCTGCAATGGTTGGTAGGATTAAGTCTTGCTCCATTTTTGAGAGAATCCTTGCCCGAATTTTCCTATCTTCGGTTGCCGTAAGGCCTTGTACGAAGATAAGGGATTTAATCATATCCTGAATGAGTTCTTGAAGTTTAAAGTTTTCACACATACAGCTGACTACTCCGGCGTATGTAATAAAGTCGTCATCGTCATTTTTTGTTAAGTTCCATCACTCCATTCGAGTGATAAATAATGGACTTTTGTCACAATAGTTTCTTTGAAACAAATCTCATTCGACTTTTTGGGCAGGATAGAGTTACAATAGCGTTCATGTTTGGCTGGAGCCACTTTGCGTAGTAATAGCTTCACTTTCTCCTCATCCGACCATTACTTGCAATCTTTGCTAAAAATTTCCTCGTATTTTCTATAGTACGCAGGAAACGTAATACCGTCCGGATTATGAGCGAATTCAGAAATCGAGTTCACACGCCGTCTGGGTCAAATGAACTTACCGAATTTTCGGACTTCCTTGACTGTAATTCAATTAACTGTTGTTGTTGTTGTTGTTGTTGTTGTTTTGCTTCTGCAACTCCTGTAGTTGTTCCTGTTGCTTCTCTTGAAGCTGTATTACTGCAGCTAATAGTTTCTCCATAATTTAACAATTTGTATGACGCACAAATCGTCAAATAACCTACGTAAGCTTCGAAAAATCCTCGTCACCAGATGTTATATCCTTACGTTTCCAATATCGTAGTACGGTTGATATTGTCGACGATAGATAAAGAATACACTGCAATAGTGTTATAACAATACAAAATAGAAACAGCAGCAGTAACAAACACGCAATGAGCCAATAAGCTTTTACGAACCAACAATCAATATTTCCAACACACTAACTCGAGCTGTAAACTGTACCTGAACTTCGAAGACCAAATTACGAACTGATTTCTTTTATTGAGCACTCAGGTTCGATAAAGAGGGGACAATACAAGGACAGACAACACAGCACAGTGGAGTACATACAATATATAACGAAGGAATGAAATTTATGAATTATAATGAAGAAAATGAAAGATGAAATGTCTTACCTGCTCCCCACTCGCAGGCAGTGTCATTTAACTGTCTATGGATAACGTTTAAAAAACAGTTCTTTTTTCTTTTTGCATCTTTTTTTTTTAAATCACTATTAATTTTTAAACTTTTTACTCCCTTTTCCTTTTTTTTTATCACACTAGGTACTGCGTCAACTCATTGAATTCCACCACTGGTGGCAATTCATCAAATTGAATCTGCAGTCCCGTTATCTCTATTTTATTTCCAAATAGTGGAGGCGCAATGACCCAGTGGTTAGGGCAGCAGACTCGCGGTCATAGGATCGCGGTTTCGATTCCCAGACCGGGCGTTGTGAGTGTTTATTGAGCGAAAACTCCTAAAACTCCACGAGGTTCCGGCAGGGGATGGTGGCGAACCCTGCTGTACTCTATCACTACAACTTTCTCTCACTCTTACTTCCTGTTTCTGTTGTGCCTGTAATTCAAAGGGTCAGCCTTGTCACACTGTGTCACGCTGAATATCCCCGAGAACTACGTTAAGGGTACACGTGTCTGTGGAGTGCTCAGCCACTTGCACGTTAACTTCACGAGCAGGCTGTTCCGTTGATCGGATCAACTGGAACCCTCGACGTCGTAAGCGAAGGAGTGCCAACAACATTTCCAAATAGCTCTTTTAGTTTCTCACCCCTCGCTCTATCAAACAGGATTGCTTTGCTGTTTTCGTCGAACTCGTTCGGTGCTAATCTCACCCTAATTGCAGATTTTATTTTCGTAATCTTCATCTCAATTTCAACACTTTTTTATATTCTATCAAATTCCATATATGTTTCCCCTTCTCTATTCCTTCCTGTCTTCCATTCTTGGTCTCCTCTGATGTTACTGGCATTGGTAGCTCTTTCTTCTCTGTAGCTTTTTCATTCGATGCTGCTGGCATCTCCCGTCTTTCTTCCTTTCGTTTCTGTAAATTCACATTCTCCTCCGCGCTGGCTCCCTTTGATGTTGTTGGTCTCTCACACTGAACCACCTCTGCGCCTGTTTTTTTTTCTTTTTTTTAGCGGACTCTTTGGTGGTGAGTCTGCGTTTCCCTCTCTCTTCTTTCTTTTCACCACCGTATATTGCTCCTCTTCATTCTTTGTACTCTTTTCGCAGTCTGGTTTTTGCTCCTCGATATTTTGCTCCTTTTCCTCTCCCTGCTGCTCCTGTTCCATCAAATCATTGCGCTTCTGGGGCACCTTGCCTTCATGTATACTCGTACTCCGCACTGGTAGCAGATGGGAAGTCTTCCCTCCATCACCACTCTTAATCTCACTCCCTCCGGCAGTATGACTTCTTCTGAAATTTTATGTAAATCCTGTAAAATTACCTGGACCACCACCTCGAGGCCGTATCCCCGCCAGTTTACCCCAGTTATTCTTGTCACTTTTAAAACTTTCGCTTCTTCCTCTGTTTTATACAAAATAGCCACCAGCCACGTCTCATCAATCTCCAGGGATACTCTGCCAGTCCTTACTCTGGACACACGTTTGCCACAGTAGGTTGGCAGTAGTACCCACTCTGATGACCTTAACACCACAGTGTAGTGTTTTATCGCGTCTTGTTCACTCGCGAACCTTACCTCCACTGTACCGTATTTTTCCCCCTGGTATAGAACGTCGTAAGGCCTTTTATCGCTTTCAAACACTCTTCCAGTGATTCTACCGTCGCTATTTCAATTTTTTTCGTTTCCGTGGACAGCGTTCTATACACTCCAGTCCGCTTAGTTGCAATCTCTGTCACATCTTGCGGCGGGGTAAACCTCAGGCTGGTACTGTCCTTTTTGATTAGTTTGTTAAACTGCTTCACCTTCTTTTCTTCCAGTTTAACCCCTCGAACCTGTAGAACGTCTGCAGTTAAGCTTCTTTCAGTTGCGGCAGCATAGCTGCCGACTGGTTCGCTTTCAATCGTTCCCTTTCTTACTACTTCACCCATAAATGGGGAAGAAAACACATATAACAGGCAAAAATAACAGCAATGAACAGTAGTAGTAGTAGTAGTAGTAGTAGTAGTAGTAGTAGTAGTAGTAGTAGTCAAGACTTACCTTCCCCTTTCATATAAAGGTAAAAAAAACTTGATATGTCTCCCTTGTATTCGAACGAATTAGATTGTATCAGATGTCTGTAGAAAGTTACAAGCATAGCTTTTGGGTTGCGGTTTATATATATAATTTTGTGACCCTTCAGCAATTCCGGAGGAAGAAGTTCAATAGGAAGGTGTGAGTTTAAGAATCGTGGAGATTCAGCAGCTTCAAGTGTTTCCATTGGGGCCATTTCTATAAGCAAGTCTTCTTTTATAGCGGAAACTCTTTCACAACTTCCTTTCAGTATCATAGTTACTATTTCAAACATCCAATGGGACCCTGAAATTAATACAATATAAACATATAGGGGGTTCTTATAAGGTTGTTATCCACCCCTGATTGGAACTCTCCCGTATGACATGTACGCATGCTCAGTGACTTGCTTTAACAGCTGCAATCAGCTGAATGCACATTGCCAGTGACCTTTGACATAATTACCCACACTCTGTGGTCAGGATTCTTTTTTTGGTTTGATGTCGGTATCGAAGGGATTACCAGACACCGGACAATACAGTGAGAGCAGCTTTCACTCACATCGTGGTATTCGATGCTGTGTACGTATCTGTCGTGGTAAAATATGCCATTCCTTAACTGTTGCTTTGCTTTCATCCGTAGCACGAGGTAATTATGTCATTATCTGTGAAATTCGGCAACTTACAAAGATCAAGCAATACTTCACCGAGAGGAGATATAAGCTTCTGCTTATTTCTGTCTGAAGTATCGTCCGATACTTCAGACTTATCGTCCGATAAATTTACTTTGTTGACATTCTTCATCGACAGAATTTTTATACCTTTCAACCTTTCAATCAAGTCCGCCTTTCTTCCAGTAACATACTGTCCATATAATCTTAAATATTTCTTTAACTCAGGCACAGTAAGTACTTCGATAGCTGAATCATCAAGCTGCTTTATATCCATGATAAGACGTAAAACAACAACAATGGTGTGGGTAGTCTGCGGAAGTTTAATTGTCTACATGGAGCGCCGCCTAGCCAAGGGAGATAACCTACTTATAGGAAAGCCCTATAGTTTTATTTGAGTGTTAACAAAATATACTGACATGTCTATGAAATTTTATTGGAATATTTCGTTTTACAATGGCCTTTCGAAAAGTGGAAATTTATATAAAAATAAAAATAAGAAATAAGTGGAAATTTTACCGGTGGGTATGTTAAATTTTAAGGCACAATAAGAAAATGACTCTCCCCAGACACAACAGAAATTTATATTATTATCTATTTGATAAACTCTTAGTTTCTAGAATCATGTTCCTTTTTATTTTGGGATACACACCTAAGAATGTGGAGTAAACTTGATAAAAGGTAACTGAAGTTAATTAAATACATTACCATGTAACATATGATGTTATGTTACAGGTGTGTAAGTACACAAAATCTTGCAGTGTTTAAGATTGAAGAAGAACGAGTTAAGATAGATATCATGTCAGAATGGATTATCCTAATATATTGTGTTATATGCTGTGTGAAGAAGTGTATTATTAACCTCGGGTACATTTTTAAATATTAATGTACCGGAGTACATTTCCAAGACACGTGCACACACAGAACAAAAGGAAGAGAAAATGTCTATGAGCGCTTGTATAGCTGTATGTGCATGAGAGTGTGTATTTAGAGGAGTGTGTATGTGTGTGTATGTAAGTAGTTATCCGAACGTATATGCTTATGTGTATTGTAAAACACTATAGGACAGTTTACCATTTATCAATAAAACAGAGAATATAATGTGTGACTATCCATTGATTCTCTGTAATGCAAGATGATAAGAATCAATTATTTTGGTATATATGATCATGTGTTGTTCAATAGATCATGAATTTCATAGCTTCCCTCTCACTCATGAAGTCCTTGTACTTGGCATTTAACTAATTATATATAAAGGGAGCTAAGTGCTTTGTATACAACAACGAAAATCACACTCACACAAACACACTAGGCCGTTTAGCTGATTGAATCTTCCATTACAAAATCAATATTTTCCAAACCAAAGATGGAAAATACCTGATATGCAGTCAAATCTTCAAAATATGTTGTATTGTCTTTAAAAAAATTCCTCTTTGATCATATATCTGCTACATTACAGACGAACTGGAGCTAAAAACAATAACAGCAACAACAAAAGAATTATTCCTAAAAACTAAGAAGTAGGCAGCAATATTGCAAGGAAAATAGGACGGCGAACTGACAGAGTCGTTAGCGCGCTGGGCAAACTTCTTAGCGGCATTTCATCCGTCTGTGCATTCTGAATTCAAATTCCACAAGGTTGACTTTACCTTTTACCCTTTCGAGATCGACAAAGTAAGTACCAGTTGAACACCGGAGTCGATGCAACTGACTTGTGCTCTGCCCCAAAATTGCTGGCTTTGTGCCAAAATTTGAAATCAATATTGCAAGTGAAATGAACTACTTTATTCTATTACTTGCCAATAGCATTTGAGGATTGAACAAATATTTTTTTTAGCGTAAACACCATCACATTTGCTTTACGCATCGATAAATTACATAATGACGCATGAGATACAAAAATGTAGTTTAAGAAATCATATTGTAAAAACTTACCTGCTCCAGGATATGAATACATCAAAATATCGTCGGGTCTAAATTTTATTGTGTTTACTTTTGGTATGGCGGATAGTATCATTGGTACACAAAGCATACTGTAGCCTTTATAATTATAAACAGGCATCGGATTCCCGTCTTTTCCATAGAATTGAACGTAAGTACATTCACTTTCATCTTTTAGTTCTTTCGAATCCATTACTGTTGTAGTTGTTGTTGCTGATGTTGTTGCTGTGGTAGTTTTTGTTTGAGTTTTTGCTCTTGTTGTTGTTGTTGCCACTTCTTTAGCGTCTATTTTCTCAATAAATTCCTAAAATAAGCTTCTGTCGTTCCTTGCAATCTGTGACAAATTAACCGTTCGTGAAAGTTCGCTACAGAAAAATGTAGTCTACCCCAGCTATTTACATTCTTGTATGTTGGCTGCATAAATAGAAAGTTTATTTATTCAAAATCTATGTCAATGGTTTTGAATTTAGATAAACATTTTATAAATGGTTCTCAGTTTACAGGAGCTGTTCTGATAAAAAATTTTTAAAAAACAAAGTAACAGGTTTAAAGTTCATGCTAGTTATCATCACATGAGGCGACAACACGGCGGTTATATGGTATCTAGAATATGGATTAGAGCAGTGGTACATGACATAGAGCAGTGGTACATGACATAGAGCAGTGGTACATGACATAGAGCAGTGGTTTTCAACCAGGGTTCCGCAGAAGTTACATAAATGTTAAAATCGACAGTAACTTTTAATTTTCCTGTGCAGATATGTGTGTACATGTTAGGCCTACGTGTACATCTACGAGTTGCACGCCAGCGTAGATGACCCTGATCCTTGGTGTGTAGATGTACGAGCACATTTACGAGTTTCATGCCAGCTTAGATGATGATTTAGTTGTCTTTTGTAAAATACGAGTGACTATATTTGGAAGAAATATTTTAACTGCGTAAGCCATTTAGGTATTGTTGTTAATCCGCCTTTTAACAGATCTTAAGCTTTTTAAAAGGCGTTTTAGTAATTTTTTTTCTTGTATGATGTCTATTAGTATTTAGTCAAATGTTAAGATTAAAAAATTCGAAAGAGAGTTGAATTACATATGTAGAAACAAAATAAGAAATAGGGAAACGGATACTAAATTATAAGATATGTAAATATGCATAAATATTAACTCCTTACAAATTTCTAAATTAGAACAATGAACAAATAAACGACATTTTAAATTCAAATCCGAAAATCTATTTTATTATTATATGCATATTGTTTAAATATAATCAAATACTTATTACTAAAAATAAAAATAAAAACATTAATAAAAAAAGCTAAATTTTTCATCAGTAAACTCGCTACACTTTAAAGATCATTTTGCCCTACCACTATTAGGTTTGCTTTTATATATATACAATTCTGCTTACAGCCTTACAAGTATGGATAAATTTCTGAAAAAACGTAAGTTAGATACAGATGAAGAGACGCAGGGTCTGAGGCAGTCTGTTGAAGCCGCAGCCACTGACAGTGATGCTGCCTCGTCGAAATTTCCAAGAAAGGATGGAATTAACCTGCAACTAAAAGTTCGTCAATATTGTGAAAACTACATAGCTCCGGGATTTACTTGGACTGGAAACCCAGACTGCCCTTCACCTTTGTGTACTGTTTGTTGGGAGAAGCTGGCTAATAGTGCTATGGCACCAGCCAAAAAGAAACGACACTTAACAACTAAACATCCAGGGTAATCAGGCAGAAATAAGCAATATTTTAAAAGAGAATTGGCATTTAATAAAAGGCAAGTTTCTATGTTTGCCAAAAAGTTCAAGTTGAGTGACAAAGGACAAGAAGTAAGTTATGCTGTGGCGGAGATAGTTGCAAGAAAACTGAAATCTCATACCATCGATGAAACTGTAATTTTACCTGCATGCCAGGAAATAGTGAGGATAATGTTTGGAGAGGATGCTGTATCAGAGCTAAATAAAATTCCACTTTCTGACAACACAATAAGTAAGGCGCATTCAAGACATGTCAGGAGACATTGAGTGCAATATTAAGTCAAAAATACTGAAACATAATTTTTTTGCACTTCAAGTTGATGAGAGTACAGACATCACTGGTAAAGCACAGCTCCTTGTATTTGTTTGTTTTATTAATGATGAAGCTATTGTAGAAGACTTCCTGTGTTGCAAAGAGTTGCCAGAAACAAGAAACGGACAAGATGTATTTGATGTTTTGAATTTATATTTAGAGTATTGTGGATTGAACTGGAAAATCTGTGTTGGTATTTGTACAGATGGTGCCCCTGCAATGGCAGGATGTCTTAAAAGCTTTGTCCCAATCGCACAAAAGCAAAATCCAAATATTATCCATACTCATTGTTTCATTCATAGAGAAGCACTAGTTGCTAAAACTCTTGGACCTGAACTAAAATCTGCATTGGATATGGTAGTGAAAATAGTTAATTACATCAAGATGAGGCCACTTAAATGTCGACAGTTTGCGAAATTTTGTGTAGGTATGGAAGCAGACCATTCCACCTTAATCCATCACACAGAAATACGATGGTTGTCAAGAGGAAAAGTATTGTCTCGTTTTTACGAATTAAGAGAAGAGTTATTGACCTTTTGTTTGCAAGAAAACCTGAAAGACTTTGTAGAATGTTTGAGTGATGACCATTGGTGTCCTAAGTTAGCATATCTTGCCGATATATTTCATGAGCTAAACCTCTTGAACAATGGCATGCAGGGCAGGAACGAAAATATCTTGTTTTCTACTGACAAAATAAATACTTTTCAGAAGAAATTAACAATATGGAAGAAACACATAGCTTTAGGAAATATAACTGTCCATAATATATTTTCGTCTCTTCAAATTTACCTTATGCATTTTACTAATCTGAATTCCATTTCAATTTCTTTAGTAAATCATTCTTCTCTATGCGGCAGTGTTTCTCCATAAGTTTCTTTGAGTAAAAAGAATTACAAGATACGCGTGACAAATCTATGATTCAACTGCTCAGAGAATAATGTTGCATAGTACACATGGCTTCATAGAGAATTGGGTCATACATAAATCTCGAAATATTACATTAAATATACAATATTAAAGAAGAGAACTTTAAAATTAATAAAACATCCAATCACCATAAATATTTATATTCTTTTATTTGAGTTTATTCAATGATGACTACAATATAAGAACGCGGGTTTTAAATAAGTTTTTGAACAACTAAAACCTATGATTTATAATCACTTACAATGTTCTTTTCCTATGCTTTTATTTCATTAATAAGCCGATACAAATTTTCATATTAAGACTAAAATTTTCAGCTAGTACAAAACACTTTTTTTAAAAATCAGTGAATACTTCAAAAGTTGAATTTAATTTCTCGATCAGAGAATTCCGATTGAATCTTCGCATCCATTTTTTCATTCTGCTCAACGGTCAACCATTTTTTCCATGTATCTACGACACCTGAAATAACATGAAAAAATGTATATAAAAATAGACAGACAGACAGACAGACAGATAGCTATACTATACATATGTGTGAGTGTGAGTGTATAAACATACATGTGTACATATATATAGATATACACACACCCACATGTGGACATATACACACGTATATATATATATATATATATATATATATATATATATATATGTGTGTGTGTGTGTGTGTGTGTGTGTGTGTGTGTGTGTGTGTGTGTGCGTGTCTAGACATGCAACTAAATGCATGAGAATACACACATACATAAAGCAAAGCAAACAAATCTGCACAAGCACTGACTCCAAATATTGCACATATACACACAAAAATGCACAAATAAATTGCTGGTGTTGTTTAAAATTACAATGGAGGAGCCTTGGATCTAGGTTAGGAACTGGCTCTTTCTGTACTGACAGGAAATTTAGAAATAAAATTAAATAACATACATACATACATACATACATACATACATACATACATGTGGAGGTGCAATGGCCCACTGGTTAAAGCAGCGGACTCGCGGTCGGAGGATCGCGGTTTCGATTCCTAGACCGGGCGCTGTGTGTGTTTATTGAGCGAAAACGCCTAAAGCTCCACGAAGCTCCGGCTTATAGTGAGGATGAAATGGATTGAACAACTGAATCTAAGATTTAAAGTTGTTTTTACATGAAATATATTCCGGCAGTGGCGGGGTGGCGACCCTGTTATACTCTTTCGCCCCAACTTTCTCTCACTCTTTCTTCGTGTTTCTTGAGTAACGCTGCGATGGACTGGCGTCCCGTCCAGCTGGGGGGAACACATACGCCATAGAAACCGGGAAACAGGGCCCATGAGCCTGGCTAGGCTTTAAAAGGGCGCATAAATAAAAAAGAAACATACATACATGCAAACATACACACATATACACACATTCACACACACACACACACACACACACACATTCACGCACGCACGCACGCACACACATGCATACACACACACACATACACACACACACACACACACACACATAGTCAGTGGACTCTCCTATAGTAGACAACACATGCGGCTTCCGCAAATTTTTGACGAAGAACCTGCACAGACGATTTGTTTATAGTGATCAAATGTTTGTGCTGTACATTGGCTCACTTATCAACGTTCGATAATGTGTTTGGCTCCACGTGCCTCTTGATCAGAGAATGGATACCACGATCCCGCAATCATGGGTGTAACACCCTAACTACTATGCATGTATGTATGTATGTATGTATGTATGTATGTATGTATGTATGTATGTATGTATGCATGCATGTATATATATATATATATATATATATATGTGTGTGAGTGTATGTATATGTGTAGTGAAACTACCTATCGCCATTATATACAAACAAACCATCTTCTCACTGTTATATATAAACAAGCGCGGGCGTAGTAGAAAACATCTTTCCCTGTCATCACATGACTAATTATTATTTGAAGCGGCAACTGCTTCATACCGTTCCCGCCAGAACGCAAACTGACCAACCGTGGCCCCTAATAAGGTCACGTGATAGAGTATTTTTCTGATGCCTTTGGGAGCCTACCATCAACTATAAATAGCCTAAATTCAGCGGCAAAATTCGTCTCGGTTCAGTTCTCTTAGAGACTGTTCCGTGTACCACACAGATCAGCAGCAGCAGTTCCAGCGACTACATCAACACGACTCTACGACTACTACCAGCATCATCGCCGCCAGTCAACACGACACTACGAACTACAAGATTCGCCACCGACGTCGCCAATATCATCAACATGATTTCTACGTACACCAACCAACCAAACTACCGCGGCACATCTCTCTTCGATTCTGTTTGGTGATTCACCTTCACCACGATAAATAACAGACAAGAACCTAGCCTGCGACGAACAACTGTATACAAGAACCCGGTACGGCATGGAAGCCCTAACATCACAACGAGTGATCGCTCTGCCACACACACGCCTCAACTTCTTACATACAGACTCTTCCTATTGTGTACTCAACAAACCGGCAAATGGTCACACGTGTTACTGACTCTTTGTATCTGCTGTATCTCACGCATTCACATACATTTGTGCACACACTCTTTTGTATACACACTATTCTATTTACATGCCGGCCTGTCCTTTATTATGTTTTCATTATGTCGCATTCACACTCACACACTGACATACATATTAACGCTACAATAAATATTTCTGTTATTCATCTCAGTCGGTTGTGTCCTATCGTCTTTCATTACTGGTCATTTACGAAATCACTATGTTATCGAAGTATAACATATATGTATATCATCTTTGATATATTTTTTGTGTTCGACCGCGTGACGCGTTTAAATAAAAGGAGTCCTGTTTTTCCATTCGTCACCATTTCTCCTTTTTGGTTCGCACGGTCGTTCTTACATATGTATATGTATATATGTATATATACACAGTCATACAAAGAAAGAGAGAAAGAAAAAGAGAGAGAGAACGAAATTGTGTAAAAAGTGCTACACGCAACCACAATGCTGGAACATTTCATTTATGTAAACCCAACAACACTATAAAACTTATAAAAATTTCGTTAGCTTGCCTTTAAAACCCTGTACCGATTATCTACTGCGTGTACCAAATAATGCGTAAAGATCCATTGCTCATTTTCTAGATAGATACATTAATACAGTTACAGACCAAACAGGTATCCAACAAGGAAGTAGTTAACAACGTATTAAACTTACCAGAATGGTAAACAGTACCACCAGGTTTCAGTTTGTTTGTTCCCTCAAAATACGAAAAAACTAATTCTTTTTCTGACTTCATTTTATCAAATGAACACATATCAACAATACTTTCAGCAAGTTTGTCGGAAACTGTTTTCTCCAAGAACTTAGCAATCCGTAAAACTGCTTTGAATGGATCCTGTTTAGAAGAAATTTTAACATCAAATTGTAAAGCTTTCAGTATTTAACGTAAACATAATTTTTAATTATTGAAAAAGATTTTCTGTGACCAATATGCGATTAAAGTTATAACATGTGAAAAAATAAGCCAACTTAGAAGAAATAATAGAACGAAGAAATATTTTCGCTACGGTTATTGTAATCTTCTGATCCGAAAGAATATGGCAATTTTTTTTTTTGTTTTTTTTTTTTCAAATCTAATATATTTTATTTATACTGCAATTTTTTCTAACCAGTACTTGAAAAAGTACTATATTAGATGTGTGCGTGTGTGTGTGTGTGTGTGTGCGTGCGTGTGTTAGGTTATAGTCTGTTAAGAAGGTAGTAGAGTACAGTATAAAGCTCGTCCAAATACCTACGAACCTGGAGAACTACGTTGCGAGGAAACAATTGTAGTGATTACAAATAAATGTCCAATTATAGTCCTTGTTGACTCCAACTTATTCAATTATCCATTCACACATTACAGAAGCCCCGACGCAAATCTGGCAGTACATATAATACTACTGCTGGATAGCACCGGTGAAATCTGAAGGTGGACGAGCTTTATACTGTACTCTGCTACGTTGTTAACGTAATATAACCTAACTATATATATATATATATATATATATATATATATATATATATATAGAGAGAGAGAGAGAGAGAGAGAGAGAGAGAGAGACAGACAGACAGACAGAGAGACAGACAGACAGACAGACAGACAGACAGACAGACAGACAGACAGACAGACAGACAGACAGACAGACAGACAGACAGATTAAAATTAAGAATAGTAAAGAAAATATATATAATTACCTTTTTCATTTCTTCAAAAGTTATGATAAGCACATTTGGGTTACCTTTACAAAAAGCATACATTTCGTGGCTATGTTTAAAGTAATCACCATAAGGAACTGAATAATTAAAAGAATGGTTAGGAAATATGCTTTTGTTTGATAAGTATTCTCAGAATAACAACCAAACTATTTATTAATACAACAAACAAACCAATATGGTCAATACAATATTTCATTTGAAGTATTGTTTTTTAAAACTCAGAAGTTTTATATTTTTGAGAGGGATATACTGAGATTTCTTTTAAAATTATATTCTTTCTCATACTATCAGTATCATACGTGGATTGAATATGGATATTTGCAGCATCATTTCGGTGTTGACTGTCAGTAACACAAGCGTCCATCGATAGCATCCACATACTTGCTGCAGAAAATATTATATTAGTTAAGAAAGATTAAAATTTAAACTGAGTTTACATATACAATATATTGTCTAACGCGGAACCTTATTGCATTGAAATTGAAGGTTCTTAGTTAAAATCAGGCCAAAATAGGTACTGGCTTTCGTCAATCCGAGGTCGATAAAACACTTCCTTGTCATATATTTCACCTGACATAATCAACTATTATAGCCTTCATTTAATGTTTTCTTTTTGCCTTGATAAAAGAAATCAATGCTAGTAAAAAATTGGAAATAGCAAAAGGTGAGCTAGTGTGAGATAAACAATTAAGAACAAGGTAGTGGAATGCGGTGGAAGAAATAGAAAATGAAAAGAAGAGGAAAACGGGAAATATATACGTGAGAAATTATGCGGGAAAATGCACCAAACGAAAGGAAAAGAGAAAGAAGACAACACAGAGAATACAATGCGCGAGAATACCAACAGTCACGATCGACATTGGACCAATATGATGGCATCGTCAGAGAAAAATAATTAATAAAATGTAAAGCTGTGTTGAGTTAGTTGTTAGTAAAATGGAATTAATGTTTATTAATTGTACTTTGTGAGTTTTTAGAAGAGCAGAATCGAATGTATAGGGATTTGATTAATCCATTAGCGGATTTAAAATTAGGGTATGGCTCTGACAAAATAAAGCACCGCCACATTACAATTAATATAACAATGAACTCCCTAAATATAACAAAGTAGGCAGTTGTTACTAAGCGCATTGATAGTAACTAATAGTTACTGCTTTAAAGCTTTATCATCTATTTTTGGTCGAGTTACTTAACTTTTTGACAAGATTTTAAGAACTATGCCAGCATAACTGACATTGTGGGTGCAGAAACTAAACTCTGAACGACTTTGTTAAACTAGTTGTAAGTGTGTACTACCATAGATGTTTCATTAGCTTGCAGTGCTTCATTGAAGACTTCTAGTGGCCGTCTTTCAATTCCATCATTAACACACCAATTTATTTGACAATAAAAGATTCAAGTTCTAACGCTTTTATGAATTTACGTTTAGTTGGGAATAAATTGAAAAACTAAAGTTTTCTCCGATAATCCTTTAATATAAGTTTAAATAACAATATATCATCCCTTCTGAAAATCGTTTTTTGTTTACATGTAAATTGTTTTCATATAACTGAAATGTAGTCGTGAAAAAAAATTTGGGGGCAATGAAATAACTGAGACTTCAAAATTTACATTAATATAAACTGTAAAGAACGACTAAAGTCACAATAACGTTGATGAATAGAATTAAAATTTGGAAGATTAGCTACTGGATTATGTTTATAAGAATTTAAATATTAACTTTCATCAAAATAGCTATGGCTTAAGTCACAATTTGCTAATTATGTTCATTTATCAATACAATAAACAATACAAATAAATTACATTATCTCAGAATTACTTAATTTCTATATATTTCGATTTTTCTGCGCAAATAGATATACATTTCTGAAAGGTTCGTTTACGATTCGTTCACTACCACTTTACAAATTACGTTGAGGCTACACTATGCTAATGACGCTAAAAATAAGAAGAAACAGGCCCAAAAAATTAAACGTAGATCGGCTTATATTGTTTTCTTTTCCTCAAATATGGGAATCTCCACTAGCAAACAAAACTCCATCTAACCGACGTAGAAGGTATGAATAATATGGCTCCACCGAACAAAGTAGAAAGAAGTTTTGATTTTCCAAGGAATGGTCAGATATCTAAGGCGGATATTTTGGATTAACATTGCTTACATATCCACACTGAGATTTAAAAAACAAAGATTTCTTAGACCCTGAGTAACAGTAAATATTTCACGGGAAGAAATATTTGATGCAGCAAGCGCATACCTCAATGACAGTTGAAGTTTCTCTACGAAGCCTTCATACTTCTCGTATGGTGCCTTGCGGTATTTGTTCCTGCCATTTGTGTTCGAGTTCAAATACAGCTATAGTTTACTTGGGAGGTAGGTTTTCCACCGCTCTGTTTAATACATTATGATACCTTGGATGTCTTTAACAAAGTCCACTCTATTGTAAGGATTCAGCAAGGTCCCCTGTTTAGGGATACGTTTCTCACCTAGTCCCACCAGCCTTAGAGGCTCTGATGTACACTGTCTTCCTTTCTAACTATAGGAAGGGAAAAAATTGTTCTGTATTGGTATGTTGGATATATTAGATAGCTACATCCTCCCGTTGAGTCCTATAAATGACGCTGATTGTTTGGTCGTCAATGACGATATCAGAACGAGGCAAGACGGCAGGCACTTACGTGGAAATTTGCTTAACGATTTATATTACCTTTCCAATGAATGTGTTCGATTGTAAGGCTACTATTTTTTCTAAGACCAAGAATGATGCGTCCGCTATCACTGGGTCTAAACCCAACAGACCTACGAGGAAAACACTCAAGCCGTTTTCATTACGTCAACAAAAGTACCGCAACAGTATCAGCGTCGTCGTCATCATCATCGTCATCATCATCGTCATCATCTTCATCATCTTATCATCATCATCATCATTAGTAGTAGTAGTAGTAGTAGTAGTAGTAGTAGTAGTAGTAGTGGTGGTGGTGGTGGTGGTGGTGGTGGTGGTGGTGGTGATGGTGGTGGTGATGGTGGTGGTGGTAGTGGTGGTGGTGGTAGTAGTAGTAGTGGTGGTGGTGGTAGTAGTAGTAGTAGTAGTAGTAGTAGTAGTAGTAGTGGTGGTGGTGGTGGTAGTAGTAGTAGTAGTAGTAGTAGTAGTAGTAGTAGTAGTAGTAACAATAACTATCAAGGCTTGCCTTCTCCTTTCATGAATAGGTCGAAAAAGCATGGAAAATCTCCTTTGTATCCAAACAAATCAAGCTTCTTCATATGTCTGTATAACGACACCATCGAAGATTTCGGGTTGCGATTCAGAAAGATTATTTTATGATCCTTCAGCAATTCTGGGGGTATCAATTTAATAGGAAGATGTGTACTCAAGAGTCGAGGTGATTTAATTGCATCGAGAGTATCTACCGGTGACCAATCTATTAGCATCTCTTCCTTTACAATAGAAATTCTTTCACTGTTCCCGTTCAGTATCATGGAGGCCATTTCAAACAACCAGTGTGAGCCTGAAATATTATATATAATCATATATATATATATATATATATATATATATATATATATATATATACAAGAATAAGGGCAGGGAATCGTCAATTAGTAATAGAATTAATAATTAACAATTTTGCCAAGTAGTTCAGTATGAAAAAAACCTTTATCGGTAAAATCATTTATCATCGTAAATATACAGGGATTAGCATTGAGTTGCTTCTCCAACATACTGAAAATTTAGAAATAGCAGTCAAAAAACTACTGATTCTAAACTACAAATTTTTCTCTAAATGGATGGCGATATTTATGGCGCACATAGAACAAAAAACCAGAGTGAAAAGCAAAAACAAACCTGCCTTTAGTTAATTGGATACGAACGTTTCGCGGTTAAGATATTAATCTATTCCGTCTCATCAGCCCAATATTCTGATAAATCTGAAAGTGTCTCTAAAAAATTCACGGTAATTTCTGGCCATGCGACGCCAAAAATCAACGAGAAGAAAAGGCACTTACGAATTCATCGGCTAGCGAGCGCCATCCATTTAGAGAAAAATTTGTAGTTTAGAATCAGTAGTTTTTTTACTGCTATTTCTAAATTTTCAGTATGTTGGAGAAGCAACTCAATGCTAATCCCTGTATATTTACGATGATATATATATATATATATATATATATATATATATATATGTATATATATATATATATATATATATGTTTGTGTGTGAATATGTGTGTTACTTCTTTACTACCCACAAGGGGCTACACACAGAGGGGACAAATAAGGACAGACAAACGGATTAAGTCGATTAAGTCGATTATCTCGACCCCAGTGCGTAACTGGTACTTAATTTATCGACCCCGAAAGGATGAAAGGCAAAGTCGACCTCGGCGGAATTTGAACTCAGAACGTCGCGGCAGATGACATACCTATTTCTTTACTGCCTACAAGGGGCTACACACAGAGGGGACAGACAAACGGATTAAGTCGATTATATCGACCCCAGTGCGTAACTGGTACTTAATTTATCGACCCCGAAAGGATGAAAGGCAAAGTCGACCTCGGCGGAATTTGAACTCAGAACGTCGCGGCAGACGAAATACCGCTAAGCATTTCGCCCGGCGTGCTAACGTTTCTGCTAGCTCGCCGTGTGTATGTGTGCGTGTGTGTGTGTGTATTTATGTGTGTGTGTGTATTTGTGTGTGTACTTGTGTGTGTATATGTTTATGTGTGCGCGCGTGTGCGTGTGTGCGTATGTGCGTGTGGGTGTGCGTATGTGTGTGCACGCGCGTGTGTGTGTGTGTGTGTGTGTGTGCGTGTGTATCTGCGATGATTTTTTTCGTTAGCAGTGTCGATTTTACAATTTTGTAAATAATAATATTTGCACGGTGATCGCTTATAAGATTTAAGCTTATAGAATGTGTGTGTGTGTGTGTGTGTGTGTGTGTGTGTGTGTGTGTGTGTGTGTGTGTGTGTGTGTGTGTGTGTGTGCATATATATGTATGTATAAGGAAAATAAGACAAGGTAGAAAATAAAATAAAAATAATTTTATCATGAAGAACATTTTAGTACCGGTTTCAGTCTTTGCAATTTTTTCAACTTATAGTAAAGCATGAAAAAAAAATTAAATTGTGGAAAAATTAAATGAAATGTTCTTTTAAAATATTTCCATAGTTTTCAAATAGGTGGGACATTCTCCTTTTTTTACTTTTGTGAATACTCGGTAGGTAGGTAGGTAGGTAGGTAGGTAGGTAAGTAGTAGCGGATCTGAAGAAATATTTAATATGAAGGATGTTTGTTCTGGATTTTGATTGTTCAAGCAGCAGCACCCGAGGAAGGAGACGGCGAAGAAGAAGAAGAAGAAGAAGAAGAAGAAGAAGAAGAAGAAGAAGAAGAAGAAGAAGAAGAAGAAGAAGAAGAAGGAGAAGGAGGAGGGGGAGATTTGAATGAATAATATATCAAAGTTATAACAGTCCATCCAACTTACTTTAGGATATAAACTTTGATGTTTATTTTGTGTAAGGCCTTAAATCTGTTGATAATACGTTATATACTAATCCTGTGTTATAGGGGTACAAAGACTGAAGTGGTGGATAATGTTTTGTGTTCACATCTTCCCGTAATCGTATTTCCATTCCATCCCTACGGGATCGATAAAATAATCACCAGTAATGTTTGTTCAAACGATTAATCTCTACCTGCAACAGATTTTGTTACAGGAACATACAAATTTAATTCAATGTGTTTTACACTCAGCCATTTAGCTGCTGTCATTCTTTTATCTTTTATGAAAACTAAATATGTTTACTTAACAAGACAATGCTATAACAATCATTTTATATAATTAAGATAATTTAAAATCTCACCCGCTCCAGGATATGTATACATCAAAATATCATCGGGTCTTATTTTCACTGTATTTAGTTTGGATAAACCTAATACCGAGAATTCCGAATAAGGAATATAGTGTCCTTTATATCTATAAATAGGCATCGGAATACCGTTTTTGTCGAAGAATTGTGTTAAAGAACTTCTGATTTCTTTTTCTATTTCTTCGGAATCCATGGTCTTTCTTCGTTTACTATTATCGTTTGAATATAAGTTGCAATTGTTTCTGATTTAAAAGAAATATCTTTTTTCTATGCTTTGTTGCGGTTTGTGACAAATATATATATATATGTAGATGAGATTTAATATTCTAGATACACGCACACACACACACACACACATGCGCATATACATTACATGTCACATCGAAATTCACCTCTTTGCATAATAATTATGAAGAAACTTTATCTAAAATCTACATGTCTGCATATACATTTCTATCCGGGACCCTTGATCTCGGATAGATTTTGTATATCTGCATTATATATTTTACAAAATAATTTAACTATAAATAGAATACAAATTTCAAAGATAACACTATATCATATAATGAAATGCTGACATTTTTAACCTCATGAAACGGTGTTGTTGTTGTTTTGTTTTTTTTTATCAAGCAACTAGGTTGCACTCACAGTAATAATCTCGACCGAGATTAGCAATTAGCGCACGATAGTGGTTCGGCGTATATTTACATCAACGGCTTTAACCAATTTACAGCAGTGGTTCCTTCGGTTGCCTGCGCGCGGCAACGGTAATCACGCCAATTGAGGTCAGCACTCAGTGCGAGCTAACGTTCGGCATATATTTACGTCAACCGCTTTAGTGCAAGTACTGTTCATTTACCTAAATTATATCCCTCTGCAGGACGCTCATGCGGTATTATTCCTGAATAAGATCACTCGTTAGCAAAAGTCTTATCAACTTCATGTATTTACAATCACGTGAATTCAAAAATTGATTTTAGTGTAATAGAGTTCAAAACAGGGTACCACTCACAGTGGCATATCACATTGTGAACAATAGTATCTAGTTTCCTTGCGTTTCCCTTTTGCTTTACATGCTGTGCATCTCTTTGAAGCATTTGTCTTCTTGACGGTGGGAGAAAACATTTTCCACAAAATGCTCACATCCCTTCACCATACAATGAGGAGAGTGTCCGGAGTGGGGACGTCCACGCATTCTGTACTTTGGCAGGTCTGATGCTTCTATCATTTCACAGAACAATAGATACCTGAATGTTAATCCATCCCCCACACTGCCAAGCATCGGCCAAATCAAATGTGAGTTCATGACACACATGTCAATTATACACAAGAAAATTCTTTTGTACCGTGTCACAAATTTTCTCACCGATTTGTGTGTCGTCGCCAGCTGATCTGAGCGATCGACCCCGCCCATCGCTTCATTGTATGAAACAGCTACACTCGGTTTCATTATGGCACTACCGTCTGCAACTTGTTTCCTAGTGTCCTTCATGCTAGCAGAATGCATTGTGGATAACATGCAGACGTTTTTCTTGTCACGCCTTTCGAAGTTTTATCATGCGAGGATCGGGTGGCATGCTTTTCCTGTCCACCCTTACAGTCCCACGGGCATTAGTTCTCCTCACCTGCAGCTTCAGGAAAAGGTCTGGACTAGAAAACCAGTTGTCCATATAGATATTGTAGCCTTTATCAAACAAGTTTTCATTCAGCGACAACACGACATCAGTTGACGCAAGAGATGCTAGAAGATCCAATCTGTCCAGACCAGTGTAGATTTTGTAATTCCACGTGTACCCACAGGCTCTGCCAGTTAACTGGCATACCTTATAAACCTTATCGGACACGTTTGGTCGGGTTGTATTGTTTGAATCGGAGCCTTTCCTTGAATTTCCACAAACTCCCGTCCGAACAAATGTCCTGTGTGGGAAAATACACCGTTCTAAAATATAACGAGAGTAACTCAGAGGGCATAATATTCAAGCGCAACAGATTTGCTAAGGAAATGAAGAATTTTCCTAAAACTAAAACCTGTGATTGTGCCAAGGAAGATCGATGTCCACTAGGAAATTTTTGTAGAGAAAAAGGCGTAAAGTAACATCAGAGAGACAGGAGTACTATTATATAGATACATTATTTACACTATTTAAATTGGACGGATATGTGTCCTCAGCTTGTTTGTTGTATCAGATGTCCTGATAGAATTTTGAACCCAACCTTGGGTTCTCATTCGTAAGGTATTTTTTGCTGATGTTATTATTATTATTAATTATTGTTATTATTTATTCAAGGCACTGCCTGGAAGTGAACTCGGAATCTTGGGGTTAGTAACCCGCTCTCTTAACCATTACGCTATATGCTGGTGGGCAATTATAGAATAAATTTTAGAGCTTATAAACCCAATATTTTTATATCCTTCCTTAATACCGGTTCCCATATTCTACTCATATCTGTATTAGGTCTGCTTAGGAGGTTGTTGTGTCGTAGCATATGTACTACCTCTTTTAGTTTTCGTATTTTCCAGTGGTGTTCTCTGCCTATTATTTTAACTTCATCCCACAGGAGAAGGTGGTCTCCATTTTCCATACATGAGCAGCTATACCCAATTTTTCAACACTTCCATTTTTCATCTCTCAAAAAGGCAAGCTTTCATTCCGTTTCAAAAGCATATCACAAACGGAATACTAGTCCAAGCAATTCTTTTCTGAGAGTTTGTGAGGGACCCATATATTACAGTGAGAAATATATCCTAGCTTCACTGGGTGTTCATGAACTGTACTTTTAGAAACTTCCAACTTCTCTGCAAGTTCTCTAGTCGTGATATTTTAGTTTTATTCAATTTTTGCCTCCAAAATATCTTCATCTGCGACTGTCATCTTCCAAGCTAAACTCTCCAGCTTTAAATTTTGCAAGCCACCTTCGAACACTTGATTCACCTACAGCATCATCACCATAAACTTCGCAAATGTTTTTGCAAATCTTTGCAGCATTTTCTCCTTTTTTAAAAAAAAAGCATTACAATGTGTATATGAAATTTTTGGTTATCCATTTCAACTATCAATAAAGGATAACCGGAATGAAAGATAAATCTATTTTTAATCAGGAACAATGAAGTAATGCACTACCACTTCAAGCAACGCCAAAGTTTTAAGTGTAATACGTTTCGAGTGTGTCCAATAAAGCGTTAAAAGATTTAGCTTAAAAACACTCAGCACTTTCCGGACAGCCTAATGTATATATATATATATATGTGTGTGTGTATAGGAGTGGCTGTTTCTATATATATATATATATATATATATATATATATATACATATATATATATATATATATATATATATATATATATATATATATTCGATTGCAGATGCACTGATTATAAGTTGACTTATCATTTCAGAGTAGCGCAAAATTTGTCCTTACTATCTGGCTGAAGACTGAAACAGCGGGAACCTTCGTCCGTGACCGCGAAATTTGAAATCATTGGAGAATAATTTTGCCGTAAAAACTACAACTTAACAAATATTCCACTCTGCTATACCTATTGAGTGCGTTTTCTTCGCTTTTGATAACACTTAATATTTACTATACAAAAGGTTCTTTATTATATTGCGGGTCTTTATAAGTTAACCTATTCGACTGAGAACACCCAAATTCCATCTAAGTTTGTGATGATAAGGTTAATGAAATAATTATATGTTGTGAATCGTATGAAGTGAAATGCCTTTTCAATTAATCCACATTTCAATGACTGACAACATACATATAAAAATACGTATCTGTGCGCCTTGAATAATTCTCCTGCAACCTTTTGTACATCTGAGACTGTTGGCTATAATGAGTATGATTAAATTCATCCGTGGATGCCATAACACCTTCAAGTCAAACCTAAGTCTGGTATTCAGAATATTAAAAAATCATAAACATTTATATATTCTGATAAAACAAATATCTTTCTGAAGTTGAATAAAAAACAGTTTCTGTGTAATATTATCAACCAAAGTTATAGAAATAACAAAGTCACATCTATATTATAATGGAGAAAGCTGCTTATTAATTGGGTGTGTAATAGTTACTAAAAGAAAGCAATTATTAAAGGCTTGACCATCTAGAATTTTTTTTATAAATTCATGTTCCAAGAAATTTCCTGTAATTTCGATTTCTGAAGTTTATTGATAATTTAAAATACAAGTTCTTCACAAATTTAAATATCCGTTGCATTCACTACGGAGTAGATTTAATAAACAGTATTAATTCGTTACAGGCGAAATTTTCTGTTTTCATTTGCAACAGTCTCTCATTCTCTTTCGCCTCTATTTTCATTAATGATAATTTAATAAATATTCATTTCAATGTTTTCATTTCAAGTTTTATTTCGCTATTTTTAAAACCCACAGTTTACTCGTGAATGAATGCTATCACACAAAATAACTGTATAACTTTGATGATTATCTTTTATAAAATGAAAATATTTTGATATACCGGTAGAGTTAGGTGGTGTGCACTCGCTTTACCTTCACCTATTTTATGATGTTGTGATATACGACAGAAATGATTATAAAATAATAGAGTAAATATGTTTAAGACGTATGCAAGTTATGTTATTTTTATTTTTGTTTTCAGTTAACAGAGAAAATAAATTATAGAACATATAACTCAGTGGCTATTTGGCCCATCGTATCATTAATAATACCTGATTAGTAAAAGCAAATTACCTTCCCTTGTATCATCCGACATGTTTGTTTATATTCGCGAGTGCCCGTTTTCCGTTTGTTTTATTTTTTAGTATAAAATATTTTAAAATGGATAAATCTTTCTAATTTTTTGCATGCCTCAGTTATTTTGTATATATTTTCCATTTTCGGAACTTTTTTTTTAAATTGCATTTCATTTTCTTGGAGAGGTGCGTTTCTAAAGGAGCGCCGAAAAAAGCACATGGGTCTGTGTGAAACAAGGGAATAAACGACGCGCTAGAACTTATCATTCTATCGTTGACTCGTGTCTTTTGTTGTGCTGACCTTGAGCCACTACTGTGTAAGTTAGAGACATTGAAGGGCATCCCACGTGACTTAGGATGCAGAAGACCCATGTCGGCATGCGTGGACATGTCACTGTCATCATGTCGGATACAAGAGATATCGAGGTAGTCGACATCGCTAAAAGACTGAGGCGATGATAGGAGCAAAAATCAAACAGAAAATGTCAGTAAACCTGCAGCTTGGCAACTGGTGAGGCAGGTCCTTATCATCCAACAGCATCGTGGAGGACTGCTCTAATAGACCGGTTAAATTGCTCAGGGTCTGGTTTGGTCCAGATCTCCAGATGTAGAAGAACTAGAACGAGATAAAGAACGGGATGGCAGTCTCACCCAGAAATGGGCCAGGAGAAATCTATCCCTGAAATTTCTAGCAAAGGTGACGAATGCTTACATTACCTCCACCATATCTTACCACCTGGCCACCGTTATTTGCCCCGGTTAACGTCTGACAAAACTGAAATATCTGTTCTGCTTTTTGTTAAAGAGACGCGTTCCACTGGTCTGGCGTTCTATTTGCAGTCAACACCCACTGAGTGAAGAACTGGACATGTGGTTGACGATGCACTGGCATACGCTGAAACTGCAACACCTCAAGCAATTCCTTTACAGTGAACAGGTGTGGTCAGTTTGTTAGACGCGTTCTTCCGCGGCTCATCTTTTTGACAGAACTGCAGTCCTGGGTCAAGTAAAGACTGAAATAGGTCTCTTAGAATCTGGAATGTCAAACATACTATGCGTGCTTGACAACATTCTAGAACCTCTAGAATTTGAGCATAATGGTTGGTAGAATTTCCCCGTTGGCATTCTATACGGGATCAGGAGCGGGAAAAAGCGACAATGTCCTCGGGGAACTGTGGGTATCAATGAAAATCAGTTGTCTGGGAGTTCTACTGAGAGAAATAGCTGTCCGAGATAAACCCTACAGGCATGGAAGTTTCGTCATTAAAGCCTGTCCAAGATGCGCAAAGCGCCGAAACCCTTCTGCACACGCTCACCCAGTTCTCGAGTATTGCTAACTGTTGTTACGTGTGGAGCAGAGTAGGCTATCAGCTGAGTCTATTGAGAAGATTGCCCCGTCGTTTTCCTTTGGCCAGGAAGCACGGGTAATCTTTAGCTGCCTGGTGGCTTGGCTTTTGTGAAAGAAATATTGTGAGGGATGCGATTGAAATGGTTGAAGACAAACACCTTGCTCTTTGGCGGAGCCCTTATCAACTTTTTCATGCTACGCTTGAAAGGAAAAGTTAGAGTGAAAAAGGGAGTGTCACATCCCAACAAATTTGTGAAACTGTGAATGAAATTGGAAAGTCAGGTCCATGTAGGTAGGCCTTCTCTGAGTATGTGCCCTATACCAGAAAACAACTCGGAGAAGGCACATACAGTAGTAGTCAAAATGACATGGATTGTGTGGAGTTTTCACAAGTAGCTTTCGGAAATCTCCATTTTGGGGAATTATTCTTTGGTTGTTTTTTTTTTCACTTCTTTATGTTGTTTCCATTATTTTTCATTTTTACACGCTTTATCATGTAATTTCTCACGATCGCTTTGGACCGTCCTCTGTGTTTTTGTCAACTCTTGGTGGTTAATAAAGAAAACACTTCCAATCAATTAAGATCAGAAGCCATGAGAGCCACTACCTGATACTGCAGCAGGGCATTATTATTGTTGTTGTTGTTGTTGTTGTTACCCTGCGCGTGTAAGCAAGGTATTGTAATCACTCGTCTTTGTATGTGTGTGTGTGCGCGCTTTCAAAATTACTGGGAAACGGCTGAACAGATTTTCACCAAATATGGCAAAATTACTCATTGGGTAAGTGGCTCGGAATTATGAAAATTTGGTTTGATTATCTTCAAACATACATAAATACATTCATAAATATGCAACTCTGTGTGTGTGTGTGTGTGTGTGTGTGTGTGTGTGTGTGTGTGTGTGTGTGTGTGTGTGTGTGTGTGTGTGTGTGTGTGTGTGTGTGTGTGTGTGTGTGTACAGTGGTGGATTCGAGGGTTTCATTTATTAATGAGTTGATTTCTTAATTTCACCGGAGTATAAATACTTATAATGGTGAGACTTAAATTTTTTTTTTCTTAATTTAAAAAACAAATCGAACTCACAAATTTCCCGATAAGCAAGTGGTCGTAGTTTTTATATCCTACAACGAACTACAGTACGTTTGATACACCTGCCATCATTGAAAAACGTTGAAAACACACAAATTCTATGCAATATTTTCTGTAAGTATTTCATTTTGTTCACTTTCTTTTTCATAAATCATAATTATTCATATTCATGATCATTATTTGAATAATCATTTATTTAGTCATATGCAAATTTTACTCATATGCAAATTGTATGTTGAACTTTCCAAAACAACCCCTGATTTTCTTTGTCAACTCGTATTTTAGCATTTCACCGTAAAATTATCGGAATAGAAAGTTGTTGTTTTTTTCTAACACGCATGATTCTTTAGCGAAAATTTTTTTCTTAAGTTTAATTCCAAACCTCCTAAAATAACATTCAAATTTCTTTGCCAACTCGTATTTTAACGTTTACGCGAAAACCAGTTGAAATATAAGTAGCTTCTTCGACGCGCCTGGTTCTTCAGTAGAAATTTTGATGACACGATGTCATGTTCTATCTCCTGCATATTGATTTCAGAATTAAGGGTTAATGTCAGTTTCAGTCGATCATTGTAGCGTCGTTTAGGGCAGCTACGTAATTTCAAACCGGTATCGAGTTCACTGCAGAGGATTTCACTTGGTGCATGATGCTCTTCATACAATGGACATGACCTTCCCATCTGAAGCAAAGTTTGATTATGATGCCTTCGGTGCTGTTGACTTAGGCCCATTCAAGTATTTAACAAGGTAGTTAACACAGTCAGCCTATTTGATGTTCATGTGTAAATGTCAAATATTACATTGAATATATAAGAGAAACTATTCTTCGATTAAAGCAATAAAAATTCAGACACCGCAGATATATTATTTTATCCAAATTTATTCACTGATGATTACAATATAACTATATATCTACACACACACACACACACACACACACACACACACACACACACACACACACACACAGATATATATATATATATATATATATATATATATATATATATATATATATATATTACAATTTTTAAAAAATACATCTTAATTTACTATTTTAGCCACAGTCGTTGATTTGTTTTAACTGACATGATAATATTCCTTACATATATGTTATTAATTTGCGCATGGAGTGATCCTAACTCCGAGTACCAAATTAAAATCTGGATCATCTATAAATAATTCAAAAATTAAATTTAATTCCTCGATCAATATACTCTGATTGCATTCTTGCATCTATTCGCTCGCTTTGTTCGACGGTTAACCATTTTTTCCATGTCTGCACTTTACCTGCAATTATTTTTAAAGATATATATAGTATTTTTTTAAAGGTGGAATTATGTATATATATATATAGGTCACATCGAGGCGCTCAGTGTGACTGAGCTATAGAAAAATAGAGAAATACTAAGAAGAGAAAAAGGATAAGTTATCAAAATATATTCAGTTTTAAAACGATATGCACCAGATTATGTGCTAAAAAATATATGTATATACAAAAATATATTCAAAATATATCAAAAATACTTTTAAAATATATAGATATAAATACATATTAAAAATATATTAAAATTGTACGAAAATATATAGTCACACTTTCTTTAAAAACGATGTTAAAATACGAAATTAAACATATTGTAAATCCAAAGTTTTGTAACTCGCTTAAAATCTAGGCATATAAAATAAATTCATTTAGAAGTATAACATCCAGGGGTTCACATCCGACGGCCGTTTCTGGGGGCATAATGGTCCACAAATGGACTTGGATTCACTCAATACCACCGCAATATATATATATATATATATATATATATATATATATGTGTGTGTGTGTGTGTGAGAGAGAGAGAGAGAGAGAGAGAGAGAGAGAATTTGCGAAAAAGACAACAGACGAAGACAGGTGGTGTAAACAACAAATAGATGTATTAGTTTAGCGCTCGGGAATAGAGAAAGTCTTTGACGTTTCGAGCTACGCTCTTTAACTGAAAGGAACACAGAAAGAAATAAGGAGAGAAACAAGGAGGAAAAAAATATAAATGTAGTGGTCAGCGATCTATCATGGTGAATATGCGTGTGTGTGTGTGTGTGTGTGTGTGTGTGTGTGTGTGTGTGTGTGTGTGTGTGTGTGTGTGTGTTTATGTATGCATGTAGCCACCAACGGAGCTGCAAATGCAAAATATAAGTTAGTCCTAGAGCGCACAATGTTCCTGAAGGTCGGCAATGGTCTTCCTCGGTCACGAGTGGACGGCCATCATATATATGTGTATATATACATATACATACATATATATATGATTGTTGTTCTCCAGATTTATGTTTTTCTACAAACGAGATATATATATATATATATATATATATATATATATATATATATATATATATATGTATGTATGTATGTATGTATATATGTATGTATGTATAAAGAAAGAAAAAGATAAAGAGAGTATTTATTCATATGCAAATATGAATAGGTAGTATTTAGAGGCCTAAGAGATAGGACAAACTTGTGCGAATAGGGTACCATACACTTAACCGAGATTTTTAATTTTCTCAATTAGTTTCCATTTCTGTATTATGTATAATAACGCAACACTTAATTTTCAAGTGACTCAGACAACTTAACTCAGATTTAGAACTGCGAGATAGGAACTATTCACTTCTATAAGCACAACAACAATATAAAACTGACAAAAGGTTCCTGAGATATCCACTATCTAAGTGTCTTCCTTTTAGTCATAATGGATTTCTTCTATCAGTTTAAGAAAGGTGTTTCTACAAAGATGAAGTATGTATATTTGAAATTATAGAAATTAAAATATAAGGAGTTATATACGTACCAGAATGATAGAGAGTTCCGCCTTCTTTGAAGAAGTCTTTAGGGATATACGAACGAACCAATGGCTTTTCAGATTTCATTTTATCAAATGAACACATATCAATAATACTCTTAGTGAGTTGATCAGAAATTGGTTTTTCCAAGAAATTAGCAACACGTGACACTGCTTTAAATTGATCCTATTGTAAAGAAATTTTTAACTCAAATTCCTAAGTTTTCAGTAAAATATGTTCGCGTTACAGAAATATGGTTAAAATATGATTAGATTACGACGAAATATGTAATTAAAATATGATCTAAATTATGACAGAAGAAAGAAAGAAACGAATTTATTATAATAAAAAGGTAATGAATTACATTCGTTATGCTAATCATCATCTTCCAATCGGAAAGAATTCGGTAGTATTTAAGAAAACATCAAGCACATGTTTATACATTAGTTTTGTTTTGCGTTTTTTTTTGTTTGTTTTTTTTTTCTTATCAATACTTGAAAAATTAACATACATTTTTTATTTCTTCATAAGTTATAATAAGAACATTTGGGTTGTTTTTCATAAACTCATAAAATTCCACAGTATGTTTAAAGCAATCAGCGTAAGGAACTGATTAATTAAAAGAAGAATCAGGAAATGCATGATTAGAATACAACGGCCTTTTTTAATAACATCAAATTAACAAAAAAGTAAGTGGAACATTTAAGTTTAAACAAATACAGTTGGTAACTTTTTCACTAGGCACAAAAGTTCATACTTTTGAGATTCTGTAATGTTTATGTTTTACCCTAGAAACATCATTAGCATATGTAGGGATGAGATGGGGCTGTGACGTCAACGGTCAAGGGGCCCCAACGGAACAGGAAGGGGGAGAGAGGAAGTGAGGGAAGCAAGACCAGGGTCGTCTTCTTGCGGCCTGGGGTAGTCGCAGTGAACGGACGTCAGTGGAACGAGCTAGCGAGCATTGGTAGTAGCAGCTGCTAACATTAGGTGAGACGGATAGGGAACGTGTTTGGACTTAACACAGCTGGACAGCCAACAACGAGAGGTAGGTGTACCGTGTTTTATTCCCAGCGCTAGTGGGTCACTACCCAATCGCAGGGTGGCTACGAACAGCGTGCAGCTACATCAAGAGACGAGCAGATGGGGAAAACTGGGGAGGTAATGTGGGGAGGGGGAGAAGTGATGATGCGGGAGACCCTAGAGAGGGCAAGAGCAGAAGACCCAGTAGAGGAAACTGGAAGAATGGAACCGTATGGTGCGATACTAGCAGCATAGTGATAGGGTCTGTACTGGAAATCAGAAACGTCGAAGTGGAAGACGCGGCCTAGCTTCGAAAAGCAGATGATTACATCAACATGGCTGAGTTGGATGCAGTGCTGAAGGGAGTGAATCTGGCCCTGAAATGGGGGATGCACTCCATCGAAATCCGAACCGATTCGGCTATCGTGCTTGGCTGAGTAGGATCAGTTATCACCGATGAAAAGAAAGTTCGAACCAAAGGGGCTAAAGAGATGTTAGTAAAGCGCCGCCTAGAGGTTCTAGGAGAGCTTGCTGCCGAATTTGGTTTGAAGCTGAGTGAGGTCTTTGTGCCTTCAGAAAGGAACAAGGCAGACATTCTAACCAAGGTGAAAAAGGACTGGTTGGCAGAGCCGGAAGATTCGAAGCAGGGGATAACTGCAGTGTATCGGCTAAGTGACTCGGAACTAAGGAAACTGCATGCCATGCATCATATAAGCGTGGATAGAACCCTGTATCTTGCCAGAAGGGTTAACTTTGACGTTATTAGAACATTCAAAAGGTAGTCGGAAACTGTGATAAGTGTCAATCCATCGACCCTGCTCCCGGTGTGCATGAGCAGGGAAACATCTTGGTAGAGCACAACTGGAGACAATTGGCGGTGGGTGTGACACACAACCGGCAGGGAACGTATCTTTCGATGATCGACTGCGGGACGGGTCGGAAGGCCATTTCGAGGGAAACGAAAACGGGCACTGCAGACGAGATCCCATGTATCCTGAACGAGATATTTCTGGAGCAGATCCCTGTGGACGAATTGCTGATGGACATCGGCACTGCTTTTCATTCGGAAATACTAAAGGAGATGCTTGATAAGTGGAACGTGCTAAATATTTCTATATACCAGTAAACAATAACAGAATATTTTTGACTACATTTAAAACACCTATTGAGATATATTATATCTCGTACTAAAATTAGCCTGGAGAAAACTAACGAGACATTTAGAAATTATTTTAAATGCTTAACAATTCTGAATGCCCGCATTATCTACAATTGAACGAAGAGGTTAAGGACTTTAATGTTAACAACACACACTTCTATGACTGTTATTTCCATAAACCTTAGCACTTCTATTGAAGACAATGAATTTGTTGCCTTTGTACACGGATCACAATCATAAAACGAAAGCAAATACTCAATATCGAATAAAAGAAAACGCTTGGTGTTGTTTTGCGACCAGATATTCCGTTCGGTCATCTATAAACATGGAATGCAATTCTTTAATACTTACCTTGGCTTTTCGGCAGGAAAGGCAAAACATTGCGAAAGACCAATAATAGCAACTGCAATACGAGAAGTATTTAATGGATGTTGTTGTTGTTGGGAGTAAGAGCGATGATATACTCGGGGAACTTTGGGTGTCGACGAGGATGAAGAAGCTGGTTGGTTTCGGACCAGAAACTACCATGGATAACTTCCAAAAATCCCTGACCTGATAATGCGACCGAGGAGTATTGCCGGTTGAGGCATTTGGTGCAACGAAAATTTTGATACCATATAATAAATGCTTAAGCTAACAGTCTTTGTGTATTTTTAAATAGCCAATATGTGTCTTCCACGTTGTAGTCGTTTCAGTTACAACACACGGTCTCGCATCAAATCACTTGCCTGGCAAATACACTTCTGAAATTTATTTAATAAATAAGTGTCTCATTTGTAATATGTGTCTCATGTGATTTCTTCACTCCACAGACATCAAACGAAAAAGGGGTTCATAGTTATTAAAATAGATCCATTAGCCGCCTAATATACAAAAAAAGCACAAAATTAAAATGAATGTTAATTTATGAAGTTGTGGCAGGGATAGGTAATCCATCTGAGACTACCATACCTCCATTGGCAATAGAATTTCACCCTTTAATATTGAAGTAGTAGTAGAAGTAGTAGTAGTAGTAGTAGTAGTTGAAGTAGTAGTAGTAGTAGTAGTAGTAGTAGTAGTAGTAGTAGTAGTAGTAGTAGTAGTAGTAGTAGTAAATTCTAAGACTACCTTCTCCTTTCATCCAAAGGTCGAAATAGCTGGGAAAATCTTCGTTGTATTCAAATACTTTAGCCCCCACCAAATGTCTGTAGAACGTCACCGCCATGCCATGGCTTTCGGATTGCGGTTTAGAAAGATAATTTTGTGATCCTCTAATAATTCCGGGGGTAGAAATTTAGCAGGTATGTGTGCACTCAAGAGCCGAGGCGACTTAGCTGATTCGAGATTTTCTATTGGCACCCAATCTAATAGCAAGTCTTCCTTCACAAGAGGAATCCTTTCACTGCTTCCTCTCAATATCATACTAGTCAATTCAAACAACCAATGTGAACCTGAAATTAGATATAAAACC
>NC_142930.1:10662734-10672734 GCF_046866305.1 Octopus bimaculoides | reverse complement strand
GCTCTCTATTACATGCCCCCTGTCTCACACACGTTGTATCCAACATAATTCTGATGGTGAATAGAGAAGAAATAGTATGACCAGTTAAAATAGAGAGCAGGGAGTGAGCTAGTTAAAGAAAAGGAGGCTTAAAAAGATGTGGCATTATATAGTGTGAGCTGGGATGGATAGAAAAACATGAGATAGCTGGAGGGATAGAGATAGGGTAGGTGTGGGATATTTATATATGAGAGATACAGTATATGGTCATCAGGTCATCCTCATGTATAGCTGTGATGTATACTATATCTCACATTTTCTTTGCAATTTAAAACTAATTCATAATCACTGCTCTTATGTAAGTTTTTTTTTTTTTTTATCACTTTGCTACCTTTTGTATGGCATTTAAAAAAATTACTGGTTTTGTTTTTGTCATACAGCAATGGTAGTGACTCCATATTGCCTTAATGGTACAATTAATTGTGAGTCATTACCGTAAGTTGACTTTATAAACTGAGTTTTTAATTTTGTATGTTTGTAATTGATACTGTCCATTACATATGTTGTTTCTTTTTTCAGTCTATTTCTAAAGATGCTCTTTATGGTAATCTGGACCCCAATACAAGAGAATGGACTGATGGTTTATTCACTCATATTCTTAGAAAGTGAGCATATTTTTTAATAAACAATTTAAATGAAATACTAAAAAACAAATTAAGAGAAAAACAAAATAAGATGCTGAAAAGTTATTTCTTTACTGATAAAAAAAAACTTTTGGTTCAGAATGTTCAATACTTATTATTCTCTAAACTGAGTCATATTTCTTCAAACAATAACTTTAGTTCATTATTTACCTTATTTACATTTGACGGTTATAGAACTGTAATAACTCTAGTTTATTTTATATTTTTAGTCACAAGATATATTTTAGAGAAAGCGTTTTTTTTTTTTTTTTTTTTTTTTTTGCTTTTGATTGAAGAATAAATTATTGATCTTCATGAAGCAAGGTTTCTAAGTTTATGTTCTGAAAATTGTGTAGTAATGATGATTTCAATAAATGAATCCTGTTATACATAAATCTAAATATTTTAACATTATGAATAGGACTAAGTGATTGACTTTGTTCAAGCATGAACAAGGGTATCCAATAGCTAAGATTTTAATAATTTACAGAAAAAAATGTATACATTATTCTCTGTTATTATCATTTGAAATAAAATTTGCTTTCAGGATCATTGATAATGTAAGAGGGGAAATGATGAAGAGGCAGTGGATCGTCTTTGATGGAGATGTAGACCCTGAATGGGTAGAAAATTTAAATTCAGTATTGGATGAAAACAAACTGCTCACACTACCAAATGGTGAACGTCTAAGCATTCCTCCAAATGTGAGTAATAATTAAAATAATGTTTAATGTCCTCAAATGTGTCATTCATAATGTAAGAAGTTTACTATATTTTTCATCAAGATTATATTCTAAGACTATTTGATATTAAAAAAAGGTAAATGAAAGAAACCTTCATACAGGTACGAATTACAATGCTTTCAGCAATTGTTTAGAGCTAAGTAGATGTGAATGTTAAGATTTAAATGTCTTGGTCATACAGATCATGCAGCGTACAGGTTTTTAGTGATCACTGTTGTTATATCAGTGTGATAAAGAAACTGACTTGATCTAGTTAGCTCTGAATGAGTAGATGGTAGTATATCATTAACCAATTGAAATTTCAACAAATGTGATATAATTGTTTACTACAGGTGCAGGAGTGGCTGTGTGGTAAGTAGCTTGCTTACCAACCACATGGTTCCGGGTTCAGTCCCACTGTGTGGCACCTTGGGCAAGTGTCTTCTACTATAGCCTCGGGCCGACCAAAGCCTTGTGAGTGGATTTGGTAGACGGAAACTGAAAGAAGCTAGTCATATATATGTGTGTGTGTGTGTATATATATATATATATATATATATATATATATATATATATATATATATATATATATGTGTGTGTGTGTCTGTGTTTGTCTCCCTAGCATTGCTTGACAACCGATGCTGGTGTGTTTATGTCCCTGTCACTTAGCGGTTTGGCAAAAGAGACCGATAGAATACGTACTAGGCTTACAAAGAATAAGTCCCGGGGTCGATTTGCTCGACTAATGGCGGTGCTCCAGCATGGCCGCAGTCAAATGACAAACAAATAAGAGTAAAAGAGTACTATCTATGAATGTCATAGATCTGACATGGAAAGCTTCTTTTACAAGCTGCAGACTGCTTCTCTCACATGAATTTTGTGGCCACTAATGTTCAATTTTGCATACCGTGAACGTTACTTAAGTATACCAAGTGCATCATTTTCTTAAATTCTTTCTTGCTATACTTTGCTCATCTTGTATTGAATATTTTAAAAGTTCTTTTCCTTTATAGCTGCATTTTTCTCTCCTACCCATAACATTTAAGGGTAGTTCAAGGTGGTGGTACTAACCCCCTCCTCCTATTATCCCATTCCTGAAATTCAGGAAAATCTCACTTTGAAAGGAATATTTGCTCTTTCTTTATTTGTACAAAAAGAAAGAATGTACCTATATAGATGTATAAATATTATGTCATTAAAGAACATTAGTAAGGGAAAAAAAACATGCAGAATTGGTACCAGATTAATAAATATTGTACCGAAAGGATACTTTTTTCATTGTTGATTTGGTAGGTTGAAAGCTAGAAATAGTGTCTGGGCAGTGAGGCTGGAGTGTGATAATTTTTATTCTCTTGTAGCTAATGATGGAATTAATCACTGTACTGTCTAAAATATTTGATATTGTTTTAATTTGTAGGTAAGAATCATGTTTGAAGTTCAAGATCTAAAATATGCTACTTTGGCTACTGTTAGCCGCTGTGGAATGGTATGGTTTAGTGAAGATGTTTTATCAACTGAAATGATATTTGATAATTACTTGCAACAACTGCGAAATGTTCCTGTTGAAGAGGGTGAAGAAGATTACCATTATAAGAAAAAGGAAGAAGAAACTATTAGTCCTACATTGCAGGTAAATAAGCTTAAAATTCCAATCTTAACAGATTACTTAAAAATTAAATCATGTATTTATAGTTTTAGTTATCCTGCAATTCTTATGAATGTTTGATCCAAGTTAAATGTTTGTATTTTCTGTTAGATTATCTAAAACTTTCAAGTGTGATAATGGCAATTGTTTATTGATGATGATGATGATGTATGTTTTTTATGAACCAAATGTTGTTGGTGTTGCTTGATAACGACATACTACTTGCAGCACACTGCATACTGATTTTTTTTTTTTTTTTTTTTGATTTTTATATAAATTATACATAAAGAAATAGGTCTTTTTGTAACTTAATTGTATATACTTAGAATGCTGGATACTGAATTATTGACACCAAAGTTTAGTTTATCTAAAGTCATTTGGCACAGGGTAAATCTAGAATCTTCTGAATTTTAGTGTCCAAGTTCTGCAGAGTGCTAGTTTCCACTGCAGAATGAATCTGTAGTAACGCCTTAATAGCAGACGACATTTCCGGTAAGCTTATCCACGCATGCGCAGGGACTAGTTCCGGAAGGAACATGGGAAGAGTCTCATGCGCATGCGTGGTCATTCGACATACAAACTTCGCGCCCTTATTCATTCTCTTTCTCGGTTGGCCGGCGAGGAGCCTGGACGTGTCAAGCAGTCTCTCCAACATTCCATCTCTGGAGACAGCTCTTTCCAACATTCCAACTCTGGAGCTAGACAAATAACCAACCAACATTGACGGCGTCTCAGCAACCAAAGGGCGAAGTGCTGCCTATTTCCTCTGTAAATAAATAGTGTTGTGTTGATAGTTCAGAATCTGCGTTCCGTTGTTTCTTCTAGAAATTTAATGTATGGAAGCGGGTATACACCTAATGGTGTATAACCACTTTCCTAAAAATCTAGAAATTAAGTTCAAAACGAATCTAAAGCTGAACATGACTTTAGATGCTAGTTAGTCATAGGGCCTGCTATACACCTCTACTCAAAAGAAAATGACTTTGGCTTGTGTGCAAGAAGAGAATAGTAAATTCAAAATAATGCTATTGGCTATATACTAGCAATAGAATTAGTGAAATCACGAGACCTGTGTGCAAGCATGCTTGTTGCTCATGGAAAATGGATGAAACAACTTCATTAGTTTACAACTTTTAGAATGTGAAATACATCTATGGTTTGATATTGACTCCTTAAAATTATGGATTTAATAACATTTTAATTATATTTATTTCAGCTACAAAGAGATGCTGCTGCTATAATCTCTCCTTGCTTTTCTTCTGATGGCCTTATTATTCGATGCCTCGAATACAGCCATTCCTTGGACCATATCATGGACTTCACTCGCCTACGAGCTCTTAATGCTCTTTTCTCACTCATCAATCAAGGAATTAGAAATGTTCTGAATTACAATCATAATCATCTTGACTTTCCAATGCAGGTGATGCAACTTTTGGTTTTCTCTTTTGTAGAATAAAAGAAGTTAAACTTGAAATAGAAACTATGTCCAATGTTAAATTAATACATTTTTTGATACTTTGATAATTTTATATTTTGTGCTTGTTTTCTTCCCATAAATCATCTTTAATTCATGTGAATTTTGTCAAGTATCTGCTAGCTAAACATCCCAGATGATTGTCAGTCCTTCATACTCACTGGATTATTGACTAGCAATAAGATATTTTTTAAGAAGTTATTAGTATTGAGAATTTCTGTTAGTCACTCAATGTCATACTTTATTTTACATTAGACAACAAATTTAGCTATCTAAAGTCACTCAGTAAATTCTACACATTTGTTTTTTCCCTTCCTTTTATTTAAAGTTTACCCCCACCTTTCTTTTTTACAGCAAGATCAATTGGAAAGATATGTAACAAAATATCTGATCTACAGTCTTCTGTGGTCCATGTCTGGTGACGGCCGACTGAAAATACGACAAGAATTGGGTGAATTTATCCGGGGTATAACAACCATTGCTCTTCCACCTTCAACAAATTTACCTATTATTGACTATGAGGTTAGTAACTATTTTCTATCTTTAGCAAAATGACTACATTATTTTCTTTTTGCATATTTATTCCATGTTAACTATTTTTAATGTTTTGCATCTGATTTCTCATGCTAGCAGAGGTTGACTGTGTCTAAATGTTATCTTAATTACTTTTAAAATAAGAATTTTGAAGATTCTTTAAGAATTTTGAAGATTCTTTTCTTCACATTCTCAGTGAAGTGAAACTATTTCTGGAAATGCAAAAAATTTTACTTAAGCTTGCATCTTCAATTTGAATAGGAATAAAGGTAATTTAATTCACTTATAAAATGGCCATTACTCTGTTTACTTTTTTTTTTATTGCTGTTATTATTTTCAATCTTTCTTGGAGATACAGTTGCTTAATGGGGGGGGGGGGAGCTGAAGTAAAGACACATGCAAGTACACTTACTCAGTCTGTTTCGCTACTTACCACTTCCACTGAGTATTTTTTCTCTAGAAAGGCATACAACATTGAAACATTTTATAGAATTAAGCAATCTGTAAAAGCATGAAAATATTGAGTTAAGAAAGTAATGAATTTTAGATTATTGGTATTTTAACTTTAGTGCTCTGTTTTAATGAGAGTTAGAAATAACTTGGTTTCAGAAAAATGCTTACAAATGAATCTGTTGCTGTTGCACAAATATGAATCTCTAGAATATTTACATAATCATATCAAAATCTTAAGATGTATGAAATGTCTAATATATGTTTTTACTTTATGTATAATCAGGTCTCTATCTCAGGAGAATGGGTACCGTGGCAATCTAAAGTACCACAAATTGAAGTTGAAACACACAAAGTTGCTGCTCCCGATATTGTCATTCCAACTGTTGATACTGTTCGTCACGAGTCCCTATTGTATACTTGGTTGGCAGAACATAAACCTTTGGTTCTTTGTGGTCCCCCTGGTTCAGGAAAAACAATGACACTCTTCAGTGCTTTACGTGCACTACCTGATATGGAAGTAAGTTTCAAGACCCCTCTCTTTATAACATAAATTCTATGGTTTTGCAAAATTGGTGATTAGCAGTAAATGTTAAGTGTCACTTCAGTTACTTGAAATGTCATCTATCTACTGTTAAATCTTATGACTGTAATAAGTTCTATTCATTTTTCTAAACTTTATATGCTCCTATTCTGAATATTGCTATCCAATGAGTTTTATTCCTTGCAATACTGTAATTTCTAACTCAAGATAATTACTTACTGTATCAAAATCTTATTCAATAGTATCTACAAAGACTATAAGCATTACTCTTCTATCATTATATTGTAAAATAAACAAATATAATTTTATATTTTCATAGGTTGTTGGGTTGAACTTTTCAAGTGCAACCACTCCAGAATTATTATTGAAAACCTTTGCGTACTCCAAATGGCATTGTTCTCTCACCTGTACAACTTAATAAGTGGCTCGTTCTTTTCTGTGATGAAATCAATTTACCAGATATGGATGCTTATGGTAAGTTTGATTTATGTAATTTACAAATCAAAATCTGAATTTTTTTTCCTGATTTTTAATGTGATTCTTTGTTTCACTGAATTTTTATCATCTGTCCACTTAGGGTAAATGTATTAACAATACTGCAGTCACTATTGTTCACAATCATCTTGCTTGTACACATAAAGGGAAAGACATAATAGCAATTATAGTAATAAAACTTTACTGGTACAATATTCCAAATTTTACTAACTCATTTCTGTTTTGTTTTGGTAGATACTCAACGAGTTATTTCATTCTTGAGACAAATGATGGAACATGGTGGATTTTACCGTTCTACTGATCAAGCTTGGGTGAAGTTTGAACGAATCCAATTTGTTGGGGCTTGTAATCCCCCAACTGATCCTGGCAGAAAACCTCTTTCACACCGGTTTAGTATTATATTTATATTTAAAAAAATTATCCCAAAAGTATTAATTTATAAAGTTTTACTTAATTTTTTTTTTAAATTAAAACCTCTATAAATTAAAGCCTTTTGAAGAAAATTTTCATTTTTTTTCTTAAAGTTTAAATATAATTCATTGACTATCTAGGAATTGTTTTACAGTTTCATTTTTTTAAAGAATTAATTTACATTGCAATATTCACTTCATTAGTACTAGACAAGTGATAGGTTCAATGCTTTCTGAATTTGTTTTCTGTCCTGCATTATATTGGTATTTGTATTGAATGTAGATCATAAACACAGTTTATTATTTTTGAGTAGAAGTTAAACAAAGGAGAACTTCCTCTTGCATCAGTATCTAAAAATTACAGAGAATCTACATGTTGATTCTCTGTAATTTCTGTTTATTTATCCTTTACGTCTTCCTCAGTTGCAGTGTTAAAAGCAGACTGTTGTAATTTATATTATAAGAGACATCTAAAATTGTTTTTGGTTCAAAAAAAAAAAAACTGGGTTGATAATAAACAATAATGCAAAAGGAATTGTCTATTGAAGAATACAGTTAAATTGTATACAGCCTAGTTCTTTAAATTAAACAATTATGCAAGAAATTCTGAAATCTAAAATCACTTTGTTATTTATGCATAGGTGAACAATGATAATATTTCATAGCTTTTTAGTTTACTAAATCTAAATTTTCCCTTGAAGTTGAAAATTTCTCAACGGCAATTCAATAATCAGTAGAGAGGAATTGGATAAAAGTTCTGAGTAAATATATTTATTGGCTACATAATTTTGCTGAGACAGTTTGAACAATAGTAACTCTGATAGCAGACGAAATACTATCAACGTTAGAATACTAATCAAACTTTAAAAATACTTTCATTTTGATTCTTATATTTTCTCCAGTGATAAAACATATTACTGTCTTCCATAGTTAATTGTGTAGCCTGTTTGTAAAAAGGAAAAGAAAATCAAACTTTTACAGAAAACTCTTTGCTTTTAGTAAGTAGTAGGTGTTTGTGGAGAAAGATCTGGCTACTAAATTAAGCCTAACAACTTATTAAACTCACTAGGAGTTTTTATGTCAAGGTATTCTAATGAAGTTACATGAGATTGTTTTATTGTCCTGTATATTCAGATCATTAAACAAATTCAGATGAGTTAAGGTGGTATTGGGGATCCAACCTATCAAATATTAGGTTTTGCGAGGTAAAAAGTTAGATGTTAGAGACTTAATTTCTGATGTTGAAACTGAAGATTTTACTAGTGTAAATTGTATAGGAGAGAATTAGAATTTACCTAATACTTAGATTAATGAAAAGAATTAAACAAAAACAGGCATCTATTTTGTGGATTTGTTCATATAGGCATTTATTAAATGTTTTCTTTATTTTTCTCTCTCAATAGATTTTTGCGACATGTACCAGTGGTATATGTTGATTATCCAGGAAAAGTGTCCCTTACCCAAATTTATGGCACCTTCAACAGAGCTATGTTGCGTCTTGTACCAAGTCTCCGCACTTATGCAGAACCTCTTACCAATGCTATGGTCGAGTTTTACCTTAAATCACAAGTAATATTTTATTCTACTTCAAGATTTTCTTTCTCTGGTATAAATGTTTTGATTTCTTTAGATAATAAAATTAAAAGGAAAAATATTCAAGAAAATAGGATTCGTCACAGTTCAGTGTCTAGATTGTAAAGAGCAGTTATATTTTAAAAAATGTTTTCCCTTTTCAAATGATAAATTAAATATGATGATTGTTGACATAGAATTTAATTAAAGTAGGTATTGTTTTTAGTCAAATAAAAAGCACCTAACAAATTTTCAGTTATTTGTGTATGAATTCTTGAATCGGACATCAAGGAGACCAGAAATCCAAAATGGACTCTTTTTAGAAGTTAAAAGATAACTGTATAAATAAATACTGTATTTTACAGATCTAATGTTTTAGCAAAAAAAAAAAAAAACTTCACTTTCATTAATTTAGTAGTTTTGTCTGAAACCTATTGAATTAGTGACAACAAAGTTTCTCTGCTAATATTAAATCTGTAATATATATCTATATATGTAAGTATTTGTTTATATATTTTCTTTGTTTTCAGGAGAGATTCACTCAAGACATGCAACCACATTACATTTACAGTCCTCGTGAAATGACAAGATGGGTACGAGGAATCTGTGAAGCTCTCAGACCTTTAGAAACACTAAGTGTTGAAGGATTGGTGCGAATGTGGGCACATGAAGCTCTTAGACTTTTCCAAGATCGGTAAGATACTTCTTGGTTATTAACAGAAACTAGTTTAAATTATTTGATTTTCTCATAAAAAAGTGGCCAAATATTGTAAGATTTTTCCTAAGATTTAATTGGAATTTTTCATTTCTGTTAAGTATGAGCTACATATTGTTCAGTGAAACAAAAAACTTTTCATATTTGTTTTTGATATGGTTAAAAAAAGCCCAAAGGATGTCCCATAATATTGAGGTTATAATAATCACTCTATACAAGAAAATGGTTCAAGGTAAAAGTACACATTTTCTTCCTTTCAGCTGTCAAAAAGGTTCTAATATGAATAATTTCAAACAGATTAGTCTGGAAATATATCACTTTTGGAGCTTAGTTGTAATTATTTGAAACATTTTATATCCAATTGGGTTTTTTTTATGTTCTTTTCTTGGACTTCGTGAAATTTGTGACTTTTCATTTTCCAAACTTTCTGCTGACAACTTTGATCTACATCTTCAAAACTGCATTTCTAGGAATTACTCAAAAGTACCTTTTCTCCTGCAATCTAAATTAACCATTAATTACAATAAATTCACTGTTTGCCCAGTCCCAAAATTTGTAGAACCTAAAAATGTACTGCTCTTATATGTTAGATATTGGTCAGAATTTCCAAGTTGCATGTTCAGTTGTTCAATCAACTTCACTACCAAAATCGTATTAGCATGTAAGTGGTTGAATATTCCATAGACACTTGTCCCCTTGTTTTCAGATGGAATCAGTGTAACATGATTTGCCAAGGCCAGCGCTTTGAATTATGGGACAATTTATCTGATTGGCTTC
>NC_142930.1:10577262-10662234 GCF_046866305.1 Octopus bimaculoides | reverse complement strand
GTTCATAGTGACATATTACCTTACTTGGAAACAGGCAAGGGTTGATGACAGGAAGGGCATCTGACTAGAAAATTCATCTCAGCAAATTAAAATGAAGATACATATAAAAATTCTTTGCGTAATTCTTAGTTTTCATTACTGATTTTATTGTAAGAAATGATTAAGGTCTCTTTTTATTCTTTTTAAGGGAATGTTTTCTGTTTATTAACTATTTTAGAATTGGTAATTTCATCCAAAAACTTATAGAACTCTTTTGACTTAGAATTATTTTCTAAATAAGCCTCATCTAAAACAAGATATTTTTTATACATCCTACATTTTTATATATCTTTTGTAATTGTTTATTTTAGATTGGTAGATGATGACGAAAGAAAGTGGACTGATGAAAATGTGGATGCTGTTGCTTTGAAACACTTCCCTAGTGTAAACAAAGAAGAAGTCCTTAAAAGGCCCATTCTGTTCAGCAATTGGCTATCAAAAGACTATATTCCTGTGGATAGAGAAGAACTTCGGGATTATGTCAAAGGCTCGTCTGAAGGTAGGCGGATTTTAATTCACATTAGATCTAACAAATCAGTTGTGTATTTCTATTTTCTTTCTTACAGTTAACTTTAATATTTTGTTACACAGTTTTGATAGTTTTGGACAATTTATTTTGTTAAATGCTTTCAGGTGATTTTTGTTATAATTTTCGGGCTATGCAGATATCTGTGTTAGAGTTCTTAATCTCCAGTATTATTTACTTGCAATTTGTACTCCTGGTTGGTAGCTTATGTTCTCCACGAAATGAGTTCCAGTCAAAATATATAATTATGAATATTATATAAAAGAAACCTCTTACTGTTTATGAATAATTCATGATATTTTTGAACCTGGTTGGTTACCTTCATTTTAAAAATCCATCAACAATCTAATTAAAATGAAGAAACTGTTTTGAGAAGTTAATGACATTTTACTACATCCAGATATGCCACATCATAAATTACTGCTCTTATAATTATAACTGTGCACTTGTGTTGTTGTTTTAAAGTATTTTATACAAGAAATCTAAGTTTATGGTAGTTAATTCAAACCCTGTGAGTTAACTGAAAGAGGAAATTTACAGAAAATATTAGTTAACATAGGGGTCCCATAGAAAGCAACAGGCATTTGATAGAATTCTGCATTAGATTGAGCTTACTCCAAAACCTAACCTGTAGAAAAGGAATAAGGTTCTTTTAAATTAGAAGTTTGATTTTAGAAATTTGAATATGTTTAAATTGCCTACTCCTTACCTTTCTAGGTATTCTATGAAGAAGAACTGGATGTACCATTGGTTTTGTTTGATGAAGTACTTGATCATGTTTTGCGAATTGATCGTATCTTTAGACAACCTCAAGGTCATTTGCTCTTAATTGGTGTCAGTGGTGCTGGCAAAACAACATTGTCTAGGTTTGTAGCCTGGATGAATGGGCTCAGTGTTTACCAAATCAAAGTACACAATAAATATATGGCTAGCGACTTTGATGAAGACTTGAGAGCTGTACTTCGGCGAGCTGGCTGCAAGGTAACTTGGTATTTTATTGAATATTGCAAACATATTTCTATTAATGCTACACTAACCATCTCCTCTCCTTTCGTCATCTTATTCTCTTTTATTTTGTCCACTTGAAAAATTCATCTCTTTATATTTCTTTCAAAGCCCCCAGTGTGTTCTTTCCTATTATTCAAATTAACCCTAATCCACAATGACCTCACTCACTTCACCCAATCCCAAACTTTCAGACTCGAATAATGTACTGCTTCTAACAACATTGTATCTTTAATCATCTGTTTCCAATGTATTTGTCCATCTAAACCTTTCCCCTTCTTTCATTCTCTATAACTTCTGACAATTCATTCAGTTTCTACAAATAAAATCTCATATCTCCCTAACTACTTCTCTACATATCTGGCTCTCTTTTACTAGCCATGTCTCTTTTGTGCTCTAACCAGACATCTACCTACCTCTCTTTAAGTATGTGTTGCACTAGTGGACAAAATGTTCTCCTTTTAATTCTACAGTGAGCCTGTTGAGCTCCTAATGAGCCACAAAACCTTGCTCTTCTCGCTAAAACACCCCTTAATATATATTTTATTTTTATTATTTTCTCCGTTCAGGATGAAAAAATAGCATTCCTCATGGATGAATCTAATGTATTAGATTCAAGCTTCTTGGAAAGAATGAATACACTCTTAGCCAACGGGGAAGTTCCTGGTTTGTTTGAAGGTGATGAATATACTACATGATGACACAGTGCAAAGAAGGAGCTCAGAGAGAAGGTCTTATGTTGGATTCAGGTGAAGAACTTTACAAGTGGTTTACACAGCAGGTAATTTTATTATATAAATTTATTAAATTGATTACAGCAAAATTTCCAACAAGTATTTTACTTTTTCCTCTTGTCTTTATAAGATTACTCATATGTGCACATTAATGTAATAGTCGCCTTCCTGGCACTTGTGCCGGTGGCACGTGTAAAGACATTCGAGCAAGATTGTTGCCAGTGCCGCTGGACTGGCTCCTGTGCAGGTGGCACGTAAAATACACCATGTAAAAGCATCCACTACACTCTCGGAGTGGTTGGCGTTAGGAAGGGCATCCAGCTGTAGAAACTCTGCCAAATCAGATTGGAGCCTGGTGTATCCATCTGGTTCACCAGTCCTCAGTCAAATCGGATGTTAAATGATGATGATTAGCATTTGGTTTTGTATATGATTGCATATTTTATGCAAATTCTGTGTGAATATGTAGTTTGCTTCATAACTAAATGGTTTCAGGTTGTATGCTTGGGTTGAATAACATCTTTTGAGTGAAATCGGTAGATGTAAATAGTGTGTTGTGTGCTTGCATAAATAAAAGCTCACTACTTGAAACAAAGGTTGGCAACAGTATTCAATCATCAAATGTGTAGGAAAAGCAAATGTAAAAATTATGTGTAATTTTTTTTTATATATAAAATAGTGCAGGACTGGCTGTGATGGAAGCACATGTGTACATATTTAGACAAACACCACACATTCTTGTTGAGGCCAACTTCGTTTTTCATCCTTTCAGAGTTGGAAGAATAAAGTACTTGGCTTGTACTAGTTTTGTATTTGGTATTGCCTAATCCCTTCCCATCAAAATTGTTGGTCTTGTATCTAAATCAGAAACCATTATCTACAACCAATGAACATTTTAGAATGTGGAAGCATACAAAACATAAGGTTGGGGGGGGGGGGGGGTCATGTTTGCTTTGGAGTGTAGCACAAAGAGTATCAATGTTAAGAAAGAAAATATTCTGTTCAGTAATCGTATCAAGATTAAAATATTTTATGGGAAGGAATATATGGACATTACAGTTCAGAATTATCTGCTTCAAACAATTATCATTTGTGAATCAATGAGAACAACAAAATCGAAAATACATGATTTTCATGAAGAATTAATATTGAAAGACCTTGGAATGGCAAGGATGTGCCTGTATAATAAAAGCTTGAAAGGTATGGAGTGGCTCTAGGCTAATTGCCTAATAGTTTTGTTGTGCTTCATTAAGTTTAATAATGTTTATGTGAGAAATTATTGATAAGGTTAGAATAAGTACAAAAGAACAAATTAATAATTGATACAGAGATTGGAAGCATTTTGTTGTGGATGGATTGTTTTTTAAAAATATTGCCTAACTACTGAAATATGTCAAGCCAAAATTGAATTAAAATAATTATAATAATTCAAACAATAAGAAACAACTGTCCTTTACCTTTTAACTTTGCAGGTCATGAAAAATTTGCATGTTGTATTCACAATGAATCCTTCTTCAGAAGGCTTAAAAGACAGAGCTTCAACATCACCTGCTTTATTCAACCGGTAATATTACATTTGTTGTTTTATTAATGATATTGGGTTCTTTTATTTTATTTTTAAAATTTCCATTTTTTTAATTAAAAATTTTAGTTTACTTTTAATTCACAAAATTTAATAAAATCACTGATATTAGTAGTTATAATGTCAATTTTTAATTAGTGCAGTATCTATAAAAATAATTCATACAGTGGAATAAATTTCTATGCTGTGAGGAAAAAAAAAGTCTAATCTTCTGGTTGTAGCTGTTTCACTTATCCTACCAATGCTGTTGGTAAAGGCATAAATATCACAACTTTCTTTCCTCTAATTTAAAAGTTAGCATAATGAATTATCCACTATGGTTATGAAATGCTAAGCAATTGATTCTGATATTAGTTTGAAATTAATATTTAAGAGGTGTTCATTTGTAAAACCAATAATTGTATGGTTTATTGTATGACAGAATATTTTATAAGAATGTTTACATTTGTTGATCTCAGAATTTGTAAGGAATATACTGCATTGAAACATCTACATAGACTAACAGAATAAAAATTTATTAATTATACACGGGGAATGCGAAAGAGAACATGAAATTAAAAGAATCATATGAACTTTATAAGAGATATATCTAAATAATATGGCTTTGGTGAAATTTTTAGAGTTGAATTAGCATTTATATTAATTACATGAAAGTTATTATAAACTTCGCTAATTATTATTTTGTCTGTAAGAAATCTTTCCTAATTTATATAGCAAGAGTACCAGTATATCAGATGATAACTTTAAAAAAACAAATTTTCTTAACTTTTAGTTGTGTGTTGAATTGGTTTGGAGATTGGTCAGATGGTGCACTTTATCAAGTTGGAAGAGAATTTACAAATAAAATTGACCTTGAAAAATCAAATGTAAGTATTTTGATGGGTTTTTACTTGGCTTCAAAGATAAAAAATAATTAGATTGCTTTTGTTACCATTGGTATAAAGTATTGACTTTGATACTATTGCTTGGATTCAATTGATTTCCTTCAATGGTTTTGTGAACAGTTAATATCGTCATTTAACATGCTTTCCATGCTGACATGGGTTGGACAGTTTGAATGAAAACTGGTAAGCCGGGGTGGCTGCACCAGACTCCAATCTGATTTGGCAAGATTTCTATGGTTGGATGCCCTTCCTAATGCCAACTACTCCAAGAGTGTAGTGGGTGTTTTTTACATGTCACTGGCACGGGTGCCAATGACCTGACACCAGCATCAGCCAAAACTATGGCCTCACTTGGCTTGACAGGTCTACACAAGCACAGTATATCACCAAAGGTCTTGGTCACCTGTTACTGCTTCCATGAGGCCCAACACTTGAATGGTGCTTTTTATGTGCCATCAGCATGGGTACCAGTCAGATGGCATTGGCCATGACTATGATGTCACTTTGTTTAGCAGGTCTTCACAAGCAGAGCATATCAATTGAAGGGTGCTTTCAATTGGCCAGTTTCACACACTGGCATTGACCACAACTACAATCTTACTTGGCTTGACATCACTGCCTCCATGAGGCCCAACACTTGAATGGTGCTTTTTACGTGCAAGTCAGACGACACTGGCATCGGCCATTACTATGATTTCACTCGGGTTGACAAGTCTTCACAAGCACAGCGTATTGCCCAACGATTTAAGGGTGCTTTTAACAAGCCTGTTATGTGACAATGGCATTGGCCATAACTATTGTCTCACTTGGTTTCTGGCATTGGCCACAACTATGATCTTACTTGACGGGTCTTTTCAGGCATGGCATCTCTCCAAAGCTCTCGGTCACTTGTCATTTCATCTGAGACCCAAAATTTGAAGATGATGCTTCACCACCTCGTCCCATATCTTTCTGGGTCTACCTCTTCCACAGGTTCGCTCCACTGTCCTCATCCATATGCATCACATGACCATATTAGTACAGTTGTCTCTGTTGTACACCACATCTAATGCTTCTTATGTCCAACTTTTTCCCTCAGGACATTTGCACTCTGTTGTGCATGAACACTGACATTACACATCCAGCAGAGCATACTAGTTTCATTTCTTACAAGTCTACATGTCCTCAGCAGTCACAGCCCATGTTTCACTGCCATGTAATATGGCTGTTCACACACAGGCATCATACAGTCTGCCTTTCACTCTGAGTGAGAGGCCCCTTTGTTACCAGCAGAGATAGGAGCTCGCTGAACTTTGTCCAGCCTATTCTTATTCTAGCAGCTGCACTCTCAGAGCATCCACCCCCACTACTGACTTGGTCACCTAGGTAACAGAAGCTATCAGCTACTATTTTTCCCTCTGACGTGTAATGGAATCTATTTTCTGTACATTTTTGGTGTTTATTGTACCTGGTGAGCCCCTACTTGTACCCTGAATTCTTCACTATTTTCATTGCCAACCCTCACCTTACTGACAGCTTCCCTGTACATAGTTTGTACAGCTCTCACCAATCACTCATCTATCCCTAGTTTCCGCATTGACCACCAGATAAGGGGTCAGGAGACCCTGTCAAAGGCTTTCTTTCTCCATGTCAACAAAAACCAAGTACAGAGGTTTATCTTTGGCTAGGTATTTCTCCTGCAGCTGTCTTACCAGAAATATAGCATCAGTGGCGCTTCTCCCTGGCACAAATCTAAACTGCATCTCATCTAAATTAACTCTCTCCCTAATTAATTGAACTGTGACTCTCTCCGTGACTTTCATCACCTGATCCAACAATTTGATGTCTCTGTAATTATTTCTAAGACGTCACCTTTACCTTTGTAGCAGTTGACTATGGTGCTGCTACACCAGTCATTGGACATGACTCTTTCATGTATCACCTGGTTAACTGTATGGGTAACTAGACTACAGCCTACACTGCCAAATATTTTAAGCATCTCAGTGGTGATTCCTAATGGGCCAGGGGCTTTCCATTTATTATATTCAGTATCAGTATAACAATTTTAATTTTTCAATTGCAGTATATTGCTCCTGACTATACTCCTATTGTCTATGAAGAATTGGGAACTAACCCTACTCACAGAGATGCTGTTGTCAATGCTTTTGTATTTGTGCATCAAACACTGCATCAAGCTAATTCTCGAATAACCAAGCGTGGAGGTCGTACTATGGCCATAACCCCAAGACATTATTTGGATTTTATTAATCACTTTGTAAGTATCTACAATTTTTAATCTTTCTAGAATTTAATTAAGAGGTATTTGTCAGTTTTGCAATAATTGTTTTTATGTAAATATAAGCCTTACTAAAAGTTGTCAGTGTTTGAGGATTCTTCCAGTGGAATCATTGATATTTAAAAAAACAAAAAAAGAAGTTTTAAAAAAATGTATGCACTGCATTTAGTATTAACTCACTTAAAATGCATGTAGTAATTTCTAGTGTTATTTCCAAATTTCACAGACAATTTTGTTGCACAGACCAATGAGGGAACCCCTATATAGATATTTGGCTGGTTAGAAATAGTAAACAAGTCGTCCTTAGATCACACCCCACTGTCTTAAAAAGACACATTGGATTATGTAATATTGGATGCACTGTCTGAATAAAAGAGGAGGTCATTAAGACTTGAATTCCTTTGGTCATATGGTTTGCTCAGTCAAACATGACCTGTAGTTAAAATAATTTTATTGCATCATTTCACATTGTTAATTTCAGGGGTTTGTTTTTCCTTGTTAGTTTTTTTAATATGTTCACTTTGGTTGAAAATTTGCTGTTTTCAAAATACTGCTTAGAAAATTTATATATTAAAATAATTCTAACAAAAAGAATCTATTTTCATAAAAATCAAATTGCACCAGTTTTTGTATGGCAATTGGTAATAAACATATCAGCTGTTTAGCCCCCTGCCATGCACACACATGAAGTAGAAGTGATTGTTTGTGCCAGTAGAACATAATGTAATTAATGGCTGTGGTACTCTATAGTGTAGCTGGTAATGTGGTTTCTCAGATTGCTAGGTTTGTGCCTTATCATATGGCCTGTTCTTTTTCTAACCCAAGTTGGTGCTTATAGTCTTGTATTATATTTTAATGCAACGTTTGTTTCTCTGTACTTCACAAAATAGCTGCTGTTACATTTTACTGATGCTTCAGCTTTTCTAAGCTTTAATTATTAAATCCTTACAAAGGTTAAAAATTAACTAAGGTTGATAATTGATTACTGAAATTTGTCACCATTCTAGAATATTTGTCTGTTTTACATTATTTGCCTTGGTCATTTTTATTTCAGGTTAAACTGTATCAAGAAAAACGGTCGGATCTTGAAGAACAACAACTGCATTTAAATGTTGGTTTGCAGAAGATTCGGGAAACTGTTGAGCAAGTAGAAGAGCTCCAGAAATCGTTATCAATCAAAAGAATCGAATTGGAAGAGAAAAATGCAGCTGCAAATGCCAAATTGAAACAAATGGTACATATTATGACAAGTAAACTTTTTCAAAATTAGATTGATAATTCTTTTGTTTGTGCATAAGAAAATTATTTAGACAAATTTTATTTTCGCTTATTTCTAGTATGATAATAGACACAGGGGAAGCGGGTTAATCAACACCATCAACCCAAGTACCTGACTGGTACTTTATTCTATCAACCTCAAAGGAATGAAAGGCAAAGTCACTCGAGGTGGGGTTTGAAAGAGCAAAAAGAAATGCTGCTGGGCATTTTGTTCAATGCTTTAGAGACTCTGCCAATCCACTGGTCTTATTTCTTTTATAATTATTACAAAATCTGCATTTTTCCTATCTCTTGTTTTAGTGACATCTCTGGTTTTAGTAATACCTTGTATTAAAATGTCTACTTCTCTAGGCATAAAGCCTAAGAATTCTAGTGAAGAGAATGGAAGCTGGACTACTTGTGATCATCTCCAAGGCATTAGAAATATCAAGCAAAATAACTATAATTTGAATTTTAAAAAAACCATCAGACTTGGTGCATTAGAAGTTTGCCTACTACTAGCATTTTGCTTGATTAATAACCATCTATCATGACAGGCTGACCAGAAAAGCTATCTGTAAAATCTCCTTCACATGATACCTGTTTGAAGATAAGTGGAGAAATTAAATGAGTTGTCTATTCAGATAACTCATTTAGTGCCAGTTATTCGGTAGTTATTGTTGCTATTTTTGCCAATATACTAGCAAATAACATATTTCATACACAAGCATAATGTAATCTGGCCTTCCTTTGTTGCCAACAGAAGTAGGAGTTCCCCGATCTTTTCCACCCTTCTCTAATTCTAGCTACTATACCGTTGGAACATGCATTTCCATTGCTGATTATGTCATCTAGATGTCTGAGCTATCAATTACTTCTAGGCAGCCCTTGAGGCATTTGAAAGAATCTGTTCTGTGGGTTTTCTTATTGCTAGTTCCTAGCTTTTGGATAACAGGTTTCAGTTATAATTATTTCAGGGATAATATACTAATGACTAAAAATATTAAATGAAGAAAAGAAAAATGGTTTCTTTCTAAATTTGGTCACCTGTAGGAAACATAGAACACATATATTTTGGAGAAACTTTCAATGCTGTAATTGCAATTATATCTCAATTTTATTTGGTATCTTTTTGTGTAGGTGAAAGACCAACAAGAAGCTGAACGTAAAAAAGTCACATCACAAGAAATTCAACAAGCAGTTGTTGAACAAACTAAGAGAATAAAAGAAAAACAACAGGACGTACGTGCAGATTTAGAACAAGTAGAACCAGCTGTAATTGAAGCTCAAAATGGTATTTATGCAATTTATTTCATGAATAGTTGCAAGAATATATTACAGATAACATTTTGCATATTTAATTTACTGAATCTAAATTTAAAAATCAGAACTGGCCTTCGTGCGGGTGACACGTAAAAGCACCCACTACATTCTCTGAGTGGTTGGCGTAAGGAAGGGCATCCAGCTGTAGAAACTCTGCCAAATCAGATTGGAGCCTGGTGTAGCCATCTGGTTTCACCAGTCCTCAGTCAAATCGTCCAACCCATGCTAGCATGGAAAGCGGATGTTAAACGATGATGATGATGATGATGATGAGAACAGGAATGTACAAGTGTTTAGAGTTGCAGTGTCTGAAATCTCTGCATTTAGGTTTTATCAGAATTGGTAAACTTTACTTGATGAATATTTTCTTTCTTTCAAGTAGATACTGTTTCTGGTAAGGAAAATGCATTAACTTAGGACTGTCATATCTGAATTTTTAAACATTTTTTTTAGCATCCATCAATGTTTGTGTATGCTTTTTCCAGTTATTGCAAATTTTCCAATGAGTAAATCCAAAGTAAAATTAACTTAGAATGTATTCTTCATTAAAGTCATACACATAATCATGACCACATTTTGATAAATTGTATCTAGCACCAAGAAAATGTTTCTAAATCATTACTACTGGAAGAAAGAAGTCAGTTTTTCTCTAGATTGTTAAACATTATGCAAGATTTTGCTTCACTTAGATTGCCATTTTTTTACCCATCTTTCAATGCTGGCATATGTTGGATGGATTATCACAGTTTGAGTCATTTAAAGTTCAAAGTTAACCATCCACTTATCATCTAAAACGTTTGATCCCAAAACATTTAACAAATGTTTGTATTTTCTAGCTGTGAAATCTATCCGAAGACAGCATCTTGTTGAAGTGAGATCACTTGCACATCCACCCCCTGCAGTCCGTCTTGCTATCGAGTCTATATGTGTGCTCCTTGGAGAGACTGATCTTGAATGGAAGTCTCTCAGAGGTATAATTATGAAAGACAATTTTATACCTACCATTGTCAACTTCAAGACTGATGACATTCCGTATGTATTTCCAATTATATCTTTTAATTCTTTGTTTTCACATCCATTTCTTGCTTTCTTACCATTTAGCTTAATGAGAGTACTCAGCTGGTATCTAAGCGGTACAGGTTCATCTCCTGTAGCCACCTGCTGGCAACTTTTTTTTTTCTTTTTTAGTGAAAGTGCATGGCTCAGTGGTTAGAGCATCAGGCTCACAATCATGAAGTAGTGAGTTCAATTCCCAGACTGGGCTGTGTTGTGTTCTTGAGCAAGACACTTTATTTCACATTGCTCCAGTTCACTTGTCTGTAGAGATGAGTTGTGACGTCACTGGTGCCAAGCTGTAATGGCCTTTGCGTTTCCCTTGGATAACATCAGTGGCATGGGAAGAGGGGAGACTGGTATACACAGGCAACTGCTGGTCTTCTATGAACAACCTTGTCCAAACTTGTGCCTCGGAGGGTAACTTTCTAGGTGCAATCCCATGGTTGTTCATGACCAAAAGGGGTCTTTACTGTTTTTACTGGAGTAAAGTAGAAAAATAGACTGCATTCATATATACAGCTTTAAGATAAAGACATTTCAAACTCTACAAAAGAATATTTCCTTTTTTTGAAATCTAAGTGGAAGCACAGTGTTGTCTCTGTATCCACTGACCTGGTTCTCATTTGCAGAATCAATTCAAGAAGCAGAAAATATGCTGAAAATCTTGTATTAATGGGGCATAAGGTGACTTGGAGAGCTTATAGACAAGTTAAGATTTATACAGTAACTCTTCCAGAAAATATATAAAGGGTGCACTTATATTTCAAATATATTCACAGTATATCAGAATGTTAGGACTTACATTAGTGTAACTAAAGGGCTAAAGATTGGGATCTGGCTGTAATGATTTTTAGAAATAATGTTATGTGAGTAATTTGTTTAGCTAATTTATTTTGAAGAACAAGTAATTGCTGAGATATGGGTTTGGTAAAGTGATTCTCTTGTTCAGAAAATTTTCCTGTAGATAGTGTGTTTTATAATAAACCTATAAAAGTAAATTATGTATTTGGTTAGAAAATCTGTTGAGGTGTATATAGTCCATAAGTTGATTGTATATGAATTATGTGACTGGCTGTTTTCAAAACAAGTTACAGAATGGGTAAATCTCACTACTGTGTATTAATTATTCAAATATGCTGTTTATATTAAATATTTACTTTTACATAAATATAGTTTTGTTAATATTTTGTACATTTTTATGTTATGTTACTTGTTTTTTTCCTTCAGTGATGATATTCGAACAAAAATGAAGAACAAGTATTTGAATAACCCTGAGTATAACTATGAAAAAGTCACCAGGGCCAACTTCGCTTGTGGCCCTATGGTGAAATGGGCAATCGCTTTGGTATGTCAACTTTTACATTTTCTTTTCCCTCCAAATTATTGTACACTTGCTTAGAAAATTGGATCTGGTTAATTCATTACTGCTGTTTCATGTAATGTCCATTATTCTAAGTACATGTGAGTAGGATACCACTAATGCGGTTACATGCTCTTTCTCCATCTTCTTAGTAATGTACTTCACAGTTGGTGCTAGCTATTCAACATTTCTTGATTATTTCCATGGACTGTGCCATCCACATGGAAAGTAAACAACTTTTGGGCCTACTGCTTTTGCACATAACCAAATCAGTGTAGGCTTCTTATTCTGACAACTAATATACATCAGCTCACTATGAAAAAGTTTTTTTTTCTTTTCTTTCTGAAACTGATTTGCTTCATCTTGACTTTACACTGTTGTGTTATTGTTTGTGTAACCAACCCAGCAGGCACCAAGAATATTCTTGCTTTATACTACCACCATCCAAACATTGAAATATCTGTTAATTATTTTTAATGCCAAAATTTGATTTATCAGTTTTCAAATTTCCAAATAGTTTGGGGACAGTACCAACATTTGAATGAGAAAGGCAGTTCTGATTCCCCTAAAACCAATATAATTCTCTCTTATACTAGGTTCTTCTCTTCATTTATATGTGTATTATACATGTCTCCCATTTATTTTATCTAAAATTGAATAATTCCATTTTGATGTCATCATCATCATCATCATCATCGTTTAACGTCCGCTTTCCATGCTAGCATGGGTTGGACGATTTGACTGAGGACTGGTGAAACCGGATGGCAACACCAGGCTCCAGTCTGATTTGGCAGAGTTTCTACAGCTGGATGCCCTTCCTAACGCCAACCACTCAGAGAGTGTAGTGGGTGCTTTTACGTGTCACCCGCACGAAAACGGCCACGCTCGAAATGGTGTCTTTTATGTGCCACCCGCACAAGCCAGTCCAGGGGCACTGGCAACGATCTCGCTCGAAAATCCTACAGGAGCCAGTCAGGCGGTACTGGCAACGGCCACGCTCAAAATGGTGCATCTCATGTGCCACCCGCACAAGAACCAGTCCAGGGGCACTGGCAACGATCTTACTTGGCTTGCCGGGTCTTCTCACGCACAGCCCATTTCCAAAGGTCTCGGTCCGTAGTCATCGCCTCGGTGAGGCCCAATGTACGAAGGTCTTGCCTCACCACCTCAGCCCAGGTCTTCCTGGGCCTACCTCTTCCACGGGTTCCCTCAACTGTTAGGGTGTGGCACTTTTTCACGCAGCTATCCTCCTCCATTCTCACCACATGTCCATACCAGCGCAATCGTCTCTCTTGCACGCCACAACTGATGCTTCTAATGTTCAGCTTTTCTCTCAAGATACTTACACTCTGACGGGTATTCACATTGACATTACACATCCAACGGAGCATACTGGCTTCATTCCTTGCGAGCTTACGTATGTCCTCAGCAGTTACAGCCCATGTTTCACTGCCATGTAGCATGGTTGTTCGTACGCATGCGTCATACAGTCTGCCTTTTACTCTGAGTGAGAGTCCCTTTGTCGCCAGCAGGGGTAAGAGCTCTCTAAACTTTGCCCAGGCTATTCTTATTCTAGCAGCTACACTTTCAGCGCACCCACCCCCACTACTAACTTGGTCGCCCAGATAGCGGAAGCTATCGACTACCTCTAGTTTTTCACCCTGGAATGAGATAGAAGTTGTTTCCTGTTTGTTTGCAGTCTTTATTGCACCTGAACATCTGCCACAAACAAAAACTAACTTGCTAGTTAACCTGCCTTTGATGTTGCTGCACCTCTTATGTGTCCATAGCTTGCACCGGGTACATCTTATAGAGTTACTACCTACTCCTTTTCTACATACTGAGCAGGGCCATCTACCTGAAGGGGTTTGTGTTTTATCTACCTTCCTACTTATTAGGATTTTGGTTTTAGCTAGGTTGACTCTAAGGCCCTTCAATTCTAGACCTTGCTTCCACACCTGAAACTTCTCCTCTAGTTCTGATAGTGACTCCGCAATTAGGGCAAGGTCATCAGCATAGAGGAGCTCCCAGGGGCAACCTGTCTTGAACTCCTCTGTGATTGCCTGGAGGACTATGGTAAATAATAGGGGGCTGAGGACGGAACCTTGGTGGACCCCTACCTCTACCCGGAATTCATTGCTGTACTCATTTCCAACCCTCACCTTACTGGCCGCATCTCTGTACATGGCTCGCACAGCTCTCACTAGCCATTCTTCTATCCCAAGTTTCCTCATTGACCACCAGATAAGGGATCGGGGGACCCTGTCAAAGGCTTTCTCCATGTCAACGAAAGCCAGGTACAGAGGTTTATCCTTGGCTAGGTATTTCTCTTGCAACTGTCTCACTAGAAATAAGGCATCAGTAGTGCTTTTACCTGGCACGAACCCAAACTGCATCTCATCTAAATTGATTCGCTCCCTAATTAGTTGGGCTATGACCCTCTCTGTAACTTTCATAACCTGATCTAACAGCTTGATGCCTCTGTAATTATTTGTATCTAAAGCGTCCCCTTTACCTTTGTAGCAGTTGACTATGATGCTGCTACACCAGTCATAGGGTATGACTCCTTCGTGTATCACCTGGTTCGTAATACGGGTGACTAGGCTATAGCCAACACTGCCAGATATTTTGAGCATCTCTGCAGTGATTCCTGATGGGCCGGGGGCTTTCCCGGTCTTCATACTCTTAATTGCTTTATCTACCCTGGTACTATCAACTCGGATAGCTGGTCCCTCTATTGGGTCGACATAAGGCAGGCTCTCTTTCTCCCATTCATTCTCTTTATTAAGCAATCTATCGTAGTGGCATCTCCAGACCTCTTTCTTTGCATCCTCATTTAATGCAAGCGTACCATCATCCATGCGAACACATTTCTCTCCTACAACATCACTATTCTCTCTCCTACACTGTCTTGCAACCCGAAATACCTCGAGTCTTTGGTCCTCACGGCGCAGAACATTGGCAAATCTTTCCTTATCTGCTTCCCCTCTGGCTAAATAAACCTGTCGCCTAGCCTCCCTTCTGGCACATTGGTACAATTCCCTGCTACCACCGTTCTTCCAGTCCTTCCAAGCTTGTTTCTTTTGTCTAATAGCCCTGTCTACCTCCTTGTTCCACCACCACGTTACTCTGGGTTGGGAGGGGACCTTACACCACCCACAAATCTGGTCGGTGGCTTTCAACAGGTTGTCCCGCAGAAATCTCCAATTGTCTTCCACGTTGTATGATGCTATATCCCCTTCTATTTCGTTAAATGCTTCAAGTAACTTGTCTCTAAGTCTCTGTCCGTTTGCAGGGTCTTTAAGCTTCCACACCCTTCTTCTCCAAGCCTGTCTAATTCTGGGCACCCATTTTGCCTTGATCCCAAAGTCGCTAACTACTAATCTATGTTGTGGGGTACATTCTTCGCCAGGGTAGGTTTTGGCATTTATAAGCCGCCCTCTTTCCCTATTTCTGGCGAGGATGTAGTCGATTTGGCTAGAGTGTCTGCCGGAGCGGTAGGTGACTAGGTGACTGGCAGGTTTCCTGAAGTTGGTATTGCAGACCATAAGATTGGTTGCATCACAGAACTCCAGCAGTCTGGTTCCCTCCTCGTTGCGGGAACCGAAGCCATAGCCTCCATGTATGCCATGGAAGCCCCCAGCACGACGTCCGACATGACCGTTGAAGTCTCCAGCCACAAAGAGAAGGTCCCTGTCACTCGTCGACGAGGTAGTTTGCAAGAGGGTGTCATAGAATTGGTCTTTCAGACCATCTGGTAGCCCAGGTTGAGGTGCATAGGCTGAGATGACAGTAGCTAATCTATGATGAAGCACTAGTCTGATCTTAAGTACTCTGTCACTTACTCTAACGACCTCGATTACCTTATCCACCCATTTCTCCGCTAGAAGTATTCCTACGCCCCCGACCCCGTCAGTGTTCCCTGCCCAGAAAATCTTGTACCTGTGTTCTTTGCCTGTGAGGAACCTTGCAGAACCTCCTCTCCATCTTACTTCCTGGATGCAGCACATATCTACGCATCTCCGTTCAAGCATCTCAACAATTTCACCAGATCTACCTTTCAGCGTGCCGACGTTGAGAGTGCCAATCCTAACAGTATGGGTGTTGGGGGTGTGGGCCTGTAGCCTGGGAAGAGGAAAAGCAGTGTCATGTACCTGAAAAGAAAACTTGCAATTGGAAGAATTCATAAGCAAAACATTACCTACAACCTGCAAACATTTCTCAACCTTAATGCGCTACCCAAAGGTAGGGGAGAGGATGGCCAAGGCCACTAGATGGGTTCCGGGAGACAGCCGAGGTTGACAGGATGACAAAGGGATGAACTTCCGGTGGAGGGGTGGGATGACAGAGGAATGAACTACCGGTGGAGGGGTGGGATGACAGAGGAATGAACTTCCGGTGGAGGGGGCGGGATGACAGAGAAATGAACTTCCGGTGGAGGGGTGGGATGACAGAGGAATGAACTTCCGGTGGAGGGGGTGGGATGACAGAGGAATGAACTTCCGGTGGAGGGGTGGGATGACAGAGGAATGAACTTCCGGTGGAGGGGGTGGGATGACAGAGGAATGAACTTCCGGTGGAGGGGGTGGGATGGCAGAGGAATGAACTTCCGGTGGAGGGGGTGGGATGTCAGAGGAATGAACTTCCGGTGGAGGGGGTGGGATGACAGAGGAATGAACTTCCGGTGGAGGGGGTGGGATGGCAGAGGAATGAACTTCCGGTGGGAGGGGGTGGGATGACAGAGGAATGAACTTCCGGTGGAGGGGGTGGGATGACAGAGGAATGAACTTCCGGTGGAGGGGGTGGGATGGCAGAGGAATGAACTTCCGGTGGAGGGGGTGGGATGGCAGAGGAATGAACTTCCGGTGGAGGGGGTGGGATGTCAGAGGAATGAACTTCCGGTGGAGGGGGTGGGATGACAGAGGAATGAACTTCCGGTGGAGGGGGTGGGATGGCAGAGGAATGAACTTCCGGTGGGAGGGGGTGGGATGACAGAGGAATGAACTTCCGGTGGAGGGGGTGGGATGACAGAGGAATGAACTTCCGGTGGAGGGGGTGGGATGACAGAGGGATGACAGACGAATGAACTTCCGGTGGAGGGGGTGGGAGGGCGGGTTACCGCCAGCGAGTAGAGAGGGCTCTTAATTGTAGATTTTAAATATTTGAGGGACAACAATGCATAAATCGTAATTTTTTAAAAGAGCAATGAATTCTGGGTGATTAGAATATAACGTAGCATGAATTTAGGAAGCTTAGAAAATGAATAAGCATGAATTTAAGACAACTGAATTCAATTGAATTTCATGGAGAGAAACAAGATAAATAATAAGGGAAAAAAACTAAAGCGCAAGGTATTGAGATGTTTGAGGCCGTAAATAAATAAAAATCTCTATCTTATCTGCATCTTGGGTATTTCGTCATAGTACGTCAGCGAGATAATTTAGAATGGGTTTCTCATTTATATATAGCCAGAACCTGAAGACCTTAAAGGAAAAACTACGAAGGGGAGAGAGAGAGGATGGAGGGGTAGACAGAGGCATGGCGGGAGAAAAGATCATCATCATCATCATCATATATATATATAAAGAGAGAGAGAGAGAGAGAGAGGGGGGGGACCAGTCAAGCAGCACATCACGCTGTAATTCTTGGGCTGAGAAATCAACACTTAAAAGCCATAATTTTAAGGAGCGATAAGAATTTTTGAATAAAGGAAAATGGGTAGTGGTGGTGGGTAGGTACCGCCAGCGAGTAGAGAGGGCTCTTAATTGTAGATTTTAAATATTTGAGGGACAACAATGCATAAATCGTAATTTTTTAAAAGAGCAATGAATTCTGGGTGATTAGAATATAACGTAGCATGAATTTAGGAAGCTTAGAAAATGAATAAGCATGAATTTAAGACAACAACTGAATTCAATTGAATTTCATGGAGAGAAACAAGATAAATAATAAGGGAAAAAAACTAAAGCGCAAGGTATTGAGATGTTTGAGGCCGTAAATAAATAAAAATCTCTATCTTATCTGCATCTTGGGTATTTCGTCATAGTACGTCAGCGAGATAATTTAGAATGGGTTTCTCATTTATATATAGCCAGAACCTGAAGACCTTAAAGGAAAAACTACGAAGGGGAGAGAGAGAGGATGGAGGGGTAGACAGAGGCATGGCGGGAGAAAAGATCATCATCATCATCATCATATATATATATAAAGAGAGAGAGAGAGAGAGAGAGGGGGGGGACCAGTCAAGCAGCACATCACGCTGTAATTCTTGGGCTGAGAAATCAACACTTAAAAGCCATAATTTTAAGGAGCGATAAGAATTTTTGAATAAAGGAAAATGGGTAGTGGTGGTGGGTAGGTACCGCCAGCGAGTAGAGAGGGCTCTTAATTGTAGATTTTAAATATTTGAGGGACAACAATGCATAAATCGTAATTTTTTAAAAGAGCAATGAATTCTGGGTGATTAGAATATAACGTAGCATGAATTTAGGAAGCTTAGAAAATGAATAAGCATGAATTTAAGACAACAACTGAATTCAATTGAATTTCATGGAGAGAAACAAGATAAATAATAAGGGAAAAAAACTAAAGCGCAAGGTATTGAGATGTTTGAGGCCGTAAATAAATAAAAATCTCTATCTTATCTGCATCTTGGGTATTTCGTCATAGTACGTCAGCGAGATAATTTAGAATGGGTTTCTCATTTATATATAGCCAGAACCTGAAGACCTTAAAGGAAAAACTACGAAGGGGAGAGAGAGAGGATGGAGGGGTAGACAGAGGCATGGCGGGAGAAAAGATCATCATCATCATCATCATATATATATATAAAGAGAGAGAGAGAGAGAGAGAGGGGGGGGACCAGTCAAGCAGCACATCACGCTGTAATTCTTGGGCTGAGAAATCAACACTTAAAAGTCATAATTTTAAGGAGCGATAAGAATTTTTGAATAAAGGAAAATGGGTAGTGGTGGTGGGTAGGTACCGCCAGCGAGTAGAGAGGGCTCTTAATTGTAGATTTTAAATATTTGAGAGACAACAATGCATAAATCGTAATTTTTTAAAAGAGCAATGAATTCTGGGTGATTAGAATATAACGTAGCATGAATTTAGGAAGCTTAGAAAATGAATAAGCATGAATTTAAGACAACAACTGAATTCAATTGAATTTCATGGAGAGAAACAAGATAAATAATAAGGGAAAAAAACTAAAGCGCAAGGTATTGAGATGTTTGAGGCCGTAAATAAATAAAAATCTCTATCTTATCTGCATCTTGGGTATTTCGTCATAGTACGTCAGCGAGATAATTTAGAATGGGTTTCTCATTTATATATAGCCAGAACCTGAAGACCTTAAAGGAAAAACTACGAAGGGGAGAGAGAGAGGATGGAGGGGTAGACAGAGGCATGGCGGGAGAAAAGATCATCATCATCATCATCATATATATATATAAAGAGAGAGAGAGAGAGAGAGAGGGGGGGGACCAGTCAAGCAGCACATCACGCTGTAATTCTTGGGCTGAGAAATCAACACTTAAAAGCCATAATTTTAAGGAGCGATAAGAATTTTTGAATAAAGGAAAATGGGTAGTGGTGGTGGGTAGGTACCGCCAGCGAGTAGAGAGGGCTCTTAATTGTAGATTTTAAATATTTGAGAGACAACAATGCATAAATCGTAATTTTTTAAAAGAGCAATGAATTCTGGGTGATTAGAATATAACGTAGCATGAATTTAGGAAGCTTAGAAAATGAATAAGCATGAATTTAAGACAACAACTGAATTCAATTGAATTTCATGGAGAGAAACAAGATAAATAATAAGGGAAAAAAAAACTAAAGCGCAAGGTATTGAGATGTTTGAGGCCGTAAATAAATAAAAATCTCTATCTTATCTGCATCTTGGGTATTTCGTCATAGTACGTCAGCGAGATAATTTAGAATGGGTTTCTCATTTATATATAGCCAGAACCTGAAGACCTTAAAGGAAAAACTACGAAGGGGAGAGAGAGAGGATGGAGGGGTAGACAGAGGCATGGCGGGAGAAAAGATCATCATCATCATCATCATATATATATATAAAGAGAGAGAGAGAGAGAGAGAGGGGGGGGACCAGTCAAGCAGCACATCACGCTGTAATTCTTGGGCTGAGAAATCAACACTTAAAAGCCATAATTTTAAGGAGCGATAAGAATTTTTGAATAAAGGAAAATGGGTAGTGGTGGTGGGTAGGTACCGCCAGCGAGTAGAGAGGGCTCTTAATTGTAGATTTTAAATATTTGAGAGACAACAATGCATAAATCGTAATTTTTTAAAAGAGCAATGAATTCTGGGTGATTAGAATATAACGTAGCATGAATTTAGGAAGCTTAGAAAATGAATAAGCATGAATTTAAGACAACAACTGAATTCAATTGAATTTCATGGAGAGAAACAAGATAAATAATAAGGGAAAAAAAAACTAAAGCGCAAGGTATTGAGATGTTTGAGGCCGTAAATAAATAAAAATCTCTATCTTATCTGCATCTTGGGTATTTCGTCATAGTACGTCAGCGAGATAATTTAGAATGGGTTTCTCATTTATATATAGCCAGAACCTGAAGACCTTAAAGGAAAAACTACGAAGGGGAGAGAGAGAGGATGGAGGGGTAGACAGAGGCATGGCGGGAGAAAAGATCATCATCATCATCATCATATATATATATAAAGAGAGAGAGAGAGAGAGAGAGGGGGGGGACCAGTCAAGCAGCACATCACGCTGTAATTCTTGGGCTGAGAAATCAACACTTAAAAGCCATAATTTTAAGGAGCGATAAGAATTTTTGAATAAAGGAAAATGGGTAGTGGTGGTGGGTAGGTACCGCCAGCGAGTAGAGAGGGCTCTTAATTGTAGATTTTAAATATTTGAGAGACAACAATGCATAAATCGTAATTTTTTAAAAGAGCAATGAATTCTGGGTGATTAGAATATAACGTAGCATGAATTTAGGAAGCTTAGAAAATGAATAAGCATGAATTTAAGACAACAACTGAATTCAATTGAATTTCATGGAGAGAAACAAGATAAATAATAAGGGAAAAAAAAACTAAAGCGCAAGGTATTGAGATGTTTGAGGCCGTAAATAAATAAAAATCTCTATCTTATCTGCATCTTGGGTATTTCGTCATAGTACGTCAGCGAGATAATTTAGAATGGGTTTCTCATTTATATATAGCCAGAACCTGAAGACCTTAAAGGAAAAACTACGAAGGGGAGAGAGAGAGGATGGAGGGGTAGACAGAGGCATGGCGGGAGAAAAGATCATCATCATCATCATCATATATATATATAAAGAGAGAGAGAGAGAGAGAGAGGGGGGGGACCAGTCAAGCAGCACATCACGCTGTAATTCTTGGGCTGATGTGTTGAATAAAATCTCGTGTTTCTCTAATTGTATTGACTATTGATATAATTTGTATCAGATCAACTATGCTGACATGCTGAAACGCGTAGAACCTCTCAGAAATGAATTAAACGCTCTGGAAAACCAAGCTGAGGACAATCGCACCAAATACGAAGAAGTGAACTCCGTCATTGTTCAACTTGAGAAAAGTATTGCTATGTATAAAGAAGAATATGCTATTCTTATAAGCCAAGCTCAAGCTATCAAAAGTGATTTGGCAGCAGTAGAAGGCAAGGTATGGAGCTATAATTTTCTTTAGGATGCATAAAAGCTACATTAGCAGTATTAATTTTTTTGTTTACTTTCTCACGCATTGGTTGTGTGCTAAATTTTTATGTTTCATTTTAAATACATTAAATTCCATATAGTTGAGTCCTGTCTTGCCAGTTTTTACTTGTAATACCTTTTGTTTTATAAAATGCATAGCTTTGCTCAGACCATCTTAGTTATTTTTCTAAGACATTATCATATTTGTGTGATCAAGTATTTTACATATTCATTCTACTGACCACTGACATTCTCTTTTGCACTATTTTATAATTTGTTAGGTTGAAAGAAGTGTTGCTTTATTGAAAAGTCTTACAAATGAGAAGCAGAGATGGGAAGCAGGTAGTGAAACATTCCGAAACCAGATGGCCACTATTATTGGAGATGTTTTGTTATCTTCAGCTTTCATGTCTTATGCCGGTATGTATATTAGATTCTTAAATCTAAATATTGTATACATATGTGTATATGATGTATATTCATGCATCCAAATGTCCTCCTATTTTATAATCTATTAAATGAAACTGCTTTCATCCCACCACTACCATACAAACTTATTTTGAAATTTTGAAACTGGTCAGCTACTTTTCTAAAATACTATTATTCAAATTTGTAGATCTTTTACAGTGAAAGTCTGAAATCAATTTTATCAAAAAGTTTTCACACTAAATTTTTTAATATTTTTTTAAAAGCAATATTTGAAACATTAAATAGAATGAATCAATTTTGTTTAAGAGTGATACTAGCCATCACTGATTCAGAGACATTAAGTAATTAAAACTTTATCAATATTTTTTTTTTAATGTTCTGTTTAAGTTGTTACTGATAGTTGTATACAATGGTATTTTAAGACTAGCTTCACACTTCAGAATTTGGTTGTCGTCCTCATTTTATGTCTGTTGTCCATGCTAGCATGGGTTTCATAAATGAAACTGTTTTTAAGATATCAGGGAAAGAGTTAATTGAAATATGCTTTGTGAGAAAACTTTTGGAAAAGTTATTAGAAGACTTATTGTTCTCTTTACTATTGAACTTGACAATTTTTCAGAAATTTGGGGTTTTGAAAGTGTGTGTGTTTGTTTATTTATTCTGGAAACTTAACAGTTTGACAAGTTAATGTTTGGTTTTATTTCAGGTTATTTTGACCAACAAATGCGTCAGAACTTATTTACTGCTTGGTCTAATCATTTACAACAAGCCAACATCCAATTTAGAACGGATATTGCTAGAACAGAGGTAAACCATTTAAAAACAAACAGTTTAGAATATTTTTTGTTACAAAATATATTATTTTTGTAAACTAATTCTTTTTAATTGTTAAATCCTTTTCTATTTATTTAATTTAATTTATTTTTTAATGTTTTATGTTAAATTTTGAATTCTTCATAAGACTTAACGTTATCGTATTGCCTCTTTGAGAAAGCTAACACAATCACAATATTTGAAAATTACATTTTGTAAATATCAATCAATCAATTTGATATTAACTTTGCACCCATGTGATCCGCAGTAAATTTGCATAAATAAGTGATCAATTCTCTCATTATAGATATGACTTAAAGCAAATTAACTGATGTTTAGAAAGTTTTTTAGTGAACAACTATCTGACTCCTCTATGTAATTAATCCTTTTATTTCAAGTGTACTTCTTGAAGCTTAAAGTTTAACTTTTGTGTTTTAATAGTATTTGTCAAATGCTGATGAAAGACTTCGCTGGCAAGCTAATAACTTACCTGCAGATGATCTATGCACAGAAAATGCTATTATGTTGAAGAGATTTAATCGATATCCACTAATTATCGACCCATCTGGACAAGCAACAGAATTTTTAATGAATGAATACAAAGAGAGGAAAATCACAAAAACAAGGTCAGTAATTTTATGTAAAAATTGGTTTATCCGTCTTTAGAGTGATTATTCATGAAAACAATATAAACTACTTTAACATAAACCACAAATTGGTGATCTCATTAGAGCATCAGCTAAAATGCCTTGCACACTATTTATTCCAGCTCTCTTTGCTCTGGGTTCAAATCCTGCTAAAGTCAGTTTTGACTTTTTTTTTGGGTTGATCAGCTACCAATTTAAGTAGTGAGGTTTGAGGAATTCTTTGTGTCTAACAAAAACTTATGCTACCAGTTCCAGCTCTCTATATTTTGAGTTCAAGTTCTTTCTAAAAAAAAAAATTCCATCTTATTGAAGTCTCATTAGATATTTTCATTTAAATGTTTGTATTGAAAGAGTACATTGTGTATGTAGTAGATGTGCAATGTCAAGTGTGCATATATGACAAAGTGCAAATTTGTTAAAAGTAAAAGTGGGTGTGAGATGTATCAGATGTATGTAGGAGAGAAGACTGCTGGTTTGACTATGTGATGTGTATGAATGAGAACAGCTGTATAATGAAGTACTGATTACTAAGTATGGATGGAACTTGTTCAAGAGGGTGACCCAGGAAGACATGAGATAAAGCAGCAAAGGCTGATTGCTAGGTGTTGAGCCTCTTGGAGGAGTTGACAAAGGACTGAAGTGACTGGTGCTTTACTGTGCTCAAGAAGACCCATTTGTCTTGACAAAAGCGAGGTCCCAGAAGCATTATGTCTGTATACTCACTGGGCCCTGCACCTGATCTGTCCCCGTCAAGCCTTCCCACCTCTCATCTTCCTAACACCCATCCTTCCAGCTGCTATACCCCTATGAAAGGACAATATTCTTAGTCAAACCTTATTAAATAAAATTTATTGATATTTGAATATTGAGTGGGGAAAATTTAGTTGTAATCACTTTATTATAGTTTTAGATCTTTATACATAAATGTTATGTTGCTTTCAATCTTTGTTTCATATTTTAGCTTTTTGGATGATGCATTCCGTAAAAACCTTGAAAGTGCTCTTAGATTCGGCAACCCCTTATTGGTTCAGGTATGTAACCGTGTCTTTCTTTAAAAATATTAAATTTACATCACTCCACAAGACATTTTTCAAATTTTTTTTATTTATGTTCCTTTTTCTTATTTTAGGATGTTGAAAGTTATGATCCTATATTAAATCCTGTGCTGAATCGAGAATTACGCAGAACTGGTGGCAGAGTATTAATTACTTTGGGTGATCAAGATATTGATTTATCTCCTGCATTTACCATCTTTTTGTCTACACGAGATCCTAACGTAAGAACTTTCATATTCTTCTTTAACTTGTTCTATATCTTCCTTCAGCAATAATAGTAGCAGTATCTCTAGAAATTCATTGACTATTTTAATATTATGCAATTCAAGGTGGTACTTAAACCTTTTAAACCAACCCTTACTACAAGAGGTGTTTCATCAGTAGTTGTACCTTCCACTTTCAGCAAATTGTCAAAGTTGTAGCTATTGCATGAATGACCCTCACATTTATTGGCACTTTATCTTCATTCTGATCATAAATCCACATCCTGACGACCCGTTATATTTTAAGCATCAATGAAAAAATAGTGCCCAAGCATTTAATAGATTAGCTACTTGAGCATTGACCTTATCTTTGTATCGTTCCTGCTATAAATGTTGCAATCTTTAATGTTTTTGTAGTATTGCTGAGTTTTTCTCCTCCATTAAAGTTTGGTAAAACATCAAGTTTAACATCCACTGTAATCATCTTGCAATTTCTTTTCATATTATTGCTTTCATTTCTACTTGATAGTCTCTTTCTCTCTCCATTCTTATCAAATAAGAATGAAGTAATGTATTATATCTTACCTGTTAGTTGTTAAATCCAGTAATAGTAGTGGTAGGCAAGAAATCCACATAAAATAGTAAAGCAATTTGAGGAAAGTAGTGATGTTCAACACTGGCAAAAAGAGGTTGTCTTTTTATTACGGATGTAAAAATATAAATCATATAAATAGCATGGGTTGGACGATTTGACTGAGGATTGGTGGAACCCGAAGGCTACACCACACTCCAATCTGATTTGGCAGAGTTTCTACAGCTGGATGCCCTTCCTAACGCCAACCACTCTGAGAGTGTAGTAGGTGCTTTTACGTGTCACCGGCACGAAGGCCAGTCAGACGATACTGGCAACGGCCACGCTCAAAATGGTGTATTTTACATGCCACCTGCACAAGAGCCAGTCCAGGGGCACTATCCAGAAACATTGAACTACTCACCCCATTTGTCTCCAATAAAGCTGCCATCTTCCTGTTGCAAACCTTTCACATACTCTACAATTTTAGCAGAAGTTGGAAATTCTGATTGATTAAAGTTAGTAGCAAGACCCAGGCCAGTTGAATTGGTGCACACACGAACAAGACAATGCTGAAGAGGGAATTAGTAGGTACTGACAAGTATGTTGAGATTAATGTAAAAACAAAGCATGCACAAACAAGGCAGGGCAGAGAAAGGAATGGATACTTGCTGGTGTGGTTTGGAAAAATATATGTTGATTCAGTTATTGAAATTGAGAAAAATTTACCTGAGTTTCCACAAGGGGAGAATTATAAACTGTGTCCTGAAATTAGTGGTTATACTTTACAATTTCATTATGTGGAAGATTCCTGTATATAATTTACTTGTTAATTAAACCTAATAATAATATTTGCAAATATATTTTTTCTTTCTTAAGATCATAATGTAAAATAAGTTCATATAAATTTGTTGAAATAAACATTCCCATGAATAAAATTGATGTTTAACATTTTATTTTTGTGTATTTTATAGGTTGAATTCCCTCCTGATATCTGCTCCAGGGTGACATTTGTCAATTTTACTGTAACACGGGGCAGTCTCCAGAGTCAATGTTTGAATCAAGTAATTATATTTATAAAAATATCTTAACAATTTTCTTTCCATTCTAATATGAGATGGTATGGTGTGACTTGAAACCTTTTGTCATTCCTGTCAATCCTATGTCATCTCATTTGTTAGGGCTCATCTCTTTAAAGATGACATCATGCTTTCAAAAACATTTAGTACACAGCCTTGTCATCTTTTCTGCATCCATCAACTGATCATATTTTTCTTTCATATCGGGTATTTTGTTTTTTAAATAAATGCCTTTATATTGGATTAATATATTTTATGTAGAAATTTAGCTATTCACATATCTATAATTTATCGAAATAATATTTCAGTACACTTACGATTGTATGATCTTATTATTCCCAGATGCCATTTTTCTAAGTTCATAATGCTTTGTTGGAAACATTTATAACCATTTAACTTTTTGTCATCAGCTAGTACTTCATTTTCGGAACATCTGAATTGGTTTTGCAATGAGGTGTCTCTTCTTCTAAGGAGGGTACCTTACCAATCCTAATTTAGTCATTTTCTGCACTTTTTCATATAGCCTCCATCAATACTTGTTGCTCACCAGATTTCTGAGTAAGGATTCTGTATGGTAGAGTTGGTTAATATAATTATACTAAGAATCTAACTGAATATACATAAAATATATATCCAATATACATATGTATAACTAAATATGTATAAAATATACATTATACCAATCCAAACTCCTTTCTAACCACCTTAACAATTCTGTTGCAGTTTTGCTGTATCAGTTACATGGAAAACGAAACACAATTGAAATATGCTCACACTTTCTTTTACTTATCAGTGTGACTTCTTTCAAGTATTGATATCCTAGTTAATAGTGTAAAATGCATTTAAGTACTGAATGCTTTCTAGAGAACTATTTGTTTTCATTTAAAATATTGGCTCAGCTTTATTATTTAACTGAGTAAACATTTTTATCTGAAATATATTAAGTCTAGATATTAGAATTGCAATAACCTATTGTAAACTGGTTCAGTCACAAGAACTACATACCATATTTTTATATAATTTAATACTTTTTTATTGAAAGAATTTAATTACTTTTCTAGGTGTTGAAGGCTGAGAGACCTGATGTTGATGAGAAACGATCAGATTTACTCAAACTCCAAGGTAATATGGTCAATTTGTTATTATAATTCATATAGTTCTAGATATTTTTAGTGTAGCAAAGTTACAAACATATTACTATTTCATGTTCATATTTATGAGTTGTTGAGTTTATTATATAATACTCGAAATTCATAATTATTCTGTATCTCTTGCAGTCATAAGGCTCTGTTATGTAGCTTATTTACTTGATATATTTTGATGAGAATTTTCACAGTATATTCATCATAAATTTGTTTATATAATTATGTTTAACTACTACAGTTTTAAATATATCAGATGTTTTAATTTTTACTATTCTAGTAGGTTTATTCCTTTTAGAGATAAAATTTGCTGACTTTGGATGCTTTAAAATGTCTGAATACTATGTAATCAACTTAATTGGATTAATTTAATTTCATTCAATAACTTCTCATTCTTCCATAGAATTTTCAAACTTCTAAGTTTTATTGTGCACTAATAGATACAAACATAACTGCGTGGTTAAGAGGGTCATTTCCCACTCACATGGTTTTGGGTTCAGTCATATTGTGTGTCACCCTGGTCAAGTGACTTTAACTACAGATCTATGCTGATCAAATCCTTGTGGGTGGATTGGTTCATAGAATCTCACAAAAGCCCATGTTGTGCATATGTGTGTTTACAAGTGTACTTCTCTGAAAATCACTCAGCTAAGGATGGTGATGTTGCTGTCATTTTCCCAGTCAGCAAGCCATTTGCTGGCTTTGTGCCTTTGAAGACATGTGGAATAAGATATCACTTACTTGAAAAGCTGGTAAGGGTTAGTGACTAGAAGGGCATCTGGCTGTAAAACAATGCTCAATTTTATATTCATCTAGCATGGAAAATGGATGTAAAGCAAATGACTAATGTGCAATAATTTTTGTATAAGTCTAATTAAATGAAAAAGGGTTAGTCTTCTACATAATTATAAATCATTCTTCATTTCTAAATGTTATGGTTTGAAATTACGTTTTCATGTTTGTAAATAGGTGAATTCCAGCTACGTTTGCGCCAACTGGAAAAATCATTGTTGCAAGCTCTCAATGATACCAAAGGAAAAATTCTTGATGATGATAGGTAAATTAAATTTATTTAAAAAAATATTACAAATTGAATTTCTTTTTGATGCTTTATATACTTTCTGTGTGGCAACATGTATGGGAATGTTTAGAATGCTTTTATGTTGTTGTCTTTTTTTTAATCAATAAAAGGCTGGTCAGACCCTAAACCTGATTCTCAAGTTTATACTTGACTCCCTAGCTTTTTTCTTTTTTTGCACTTGGCTCTTCCATTATGTAGCATTAAAAGAAGCAGGTTTGGAAAATAGTTTGTTTACTGAATTAACAGAATAGAATGGAGAATTACTTAAATATTCAATTAGTATAGAGCATATTGTCATGTTGAACTTTGCCATTAAAAAATTATTTGCTTGTGTTCACTGCTTTAACTTAAATAGAATTTTAATTCAATCCACATTATTATTATGAGAGCTTAAACATTTTGAATATCTATTTAAAAATCTTTGTCTAATTCTTTACCACTGTTAACATGAATTTGAAATTAATTTTGGTTTCGAACAAGTCAGAATACAGTGTTAGATAGTTTTAGAGTTAAGATGAATATTCAGTTTGCATTATAAACCTTGAAGATGACTTTTTAATGAGATAGTTAAATCATGTTTACAGCATTTAGATGTAAAGTTGAAAGATTTGTTAGGTTTTACTTAGGTAGTTAATGTTATTATTTAGTACATGTGCAACAAAATTTCAAATTTAAGATAACATAAAATATATTGAGGTTATGATTAGTGTTATCAGTTGACTTCATTCTAGAAATAGGACTGTGTAGTTAACTGGTTGTACTAATGACAACCTCAGAACTTTTTATAAATAGTAAAGAATGAAGAGTAAGTACTATATTGTCTCATTTCACATAAATACTCATAAAAACTTATAACCTTTATCAGATTGTTTTTCCCAAATCTTTTAAATTAGTAATAGTTTCTAAACAACAATTTCATTTATTATTAGTATTATATCACATCTGGAAACCTTGAAAACTGAAGCAGCAGAAGTTGCGCGTAAAGTGGAAGAAACAGATCATGTTATGGCAGAAGTGGAAACAGTATCTCAACAATACATTCCCCTTGCTCAGTCTTGCAGCAGCATCTATTTTACTTTGGAAGCTCTGCAGCAGGTAAGCAGATTTAGCTGCCCCTTTTTGTATGTGATCCCACAGTACTGTCATATGTTCAATGTTTGCTTCATATAATGCTTGGATAGTCTAAATAAGTCTACATATCAGTATGTTATTATCTTCACTCTCTCTCTCATCCATCTCTCACTCTCTCTTACAACCTCAATCTACCCATACATGTTATCCTGTTCTCACTCATTTCTATCCACATCTTGTCTTGAGCGTCCACCCTGACACCTTGGCCACTCCCAATGTCTGCTATGGTATGGCTTCCTTTGCTGGATACTCTCTTCTGATGCCAACAACTTAACGCCCCAACCACTTTCACCCTTTCTTTATAATGTGAGTAGCCATGTTGCTCCACTACAGCAAGAAACCTGTTCAGTTCTGACCCCTTCTCACACACTCTTAGCATAAAACTGCCTCCCTCTCTACTGCTGATGCCATGAAAAAGCACTCAGTGTATATTGTAAAGTGGCTGGCTTTAGGAAGGTCAACAGAAATGTTGTTTCTGTTTTTGTAAAAGTGGAAACATATTGATGAACAGATTATAGGAATCAATAATTGACTTCAGTCATTTCATTGAACCACATTGGTGAAATAAACTATTCTACCAGCATTGCCTTACTGGCACTTGAAAAAACATTCGAATGAGGTCGTTACCAGTACCGCCTGACTGGCCCTCGTGGCGGTGACACGTAAAAGCACCCACTACACTCTCGAAGTGGTTGGCATTAGGAAGGGCACCCAGCTGTAGAAACTCTGCCAGATCAGATTGGAGCCTGGTTCGTCAGTCCTCAGTCAAATTGTCCAACCCATGCTAGCATGGAAGGCGGAAGTTAAATGATGACTGATTGCAAGGGACATCCAGAAGTAAAATTTGAAGACTGCCAACTTAGTAGGATCCACATGTAAAGTTCAGGAAACTTGAGAAAAGTCAATAAACACGTGTATATACAAAAAATATATGTATACACACACACACACACACACACACACACACACACACACACACACACACACACACACACACACACACACACACACACACACACACACACACACACACACACACACACACACACACACACACACACACACACACACACACACACACACACACACACACACACACACACACACACACACACACACACACACACACACACACACACACACACACACACACACATATATAAAACACTGGTTTTTTTCTTTTTTTCTTTTATTCTAGGTCCACTTCCTGTACCAATACTCATTGCAGTTCTTTTTAGATATTTTCCATTCTGTTCTTTACAACAATTCTCATCTTACTGGAGTGAAAGAGTATGGTTCACGATTAGCAATTACAACAGCTGATCTTTTCCAAGTAAGTGAACCTTTCAAGCATTTCTAGAATATTGGTTTATTTTAGGTTATAAAACCACTAAGTGTTTTATTTTAAATGTTTGTGTAACAATTATTTAAAAACTAATGGATTAATCTATTTCAAATGTTTGTACCTTGTAGAAAATAGTTGATAGCTGGCAGAAACGTCAGCACGCCAGGTGATATGCTTAGCAGTATTTCGTCTTTCTTTATGTTCTGAGTTCAAATTCCACCAAGGTCGACTTTGCCTTTCATCCTTTTTGGGTCGATAAACTAAGTACCAGTTATGCACTGGGATTGATGTAATCAACTTAATCCCTTTGTCTGTCCTTTTTTGTCCCCTCTATGTTTAGCCCCTTGTGGGCAATAAAGAAATAAGAAACATTGTTTTGTTACTAATGTTAAAAAAATGTGAAGTAAACAGCATTGTATTGAGTCATATTTATCTAAATCTTCTAAGTAAATAAATGGAAAAGGATTTAATTTCCTTGCTAACTTCCCCCTTCTTCCTCCACTTCTGTTACCAATCAAAAGCTGTTGCTTTCATACCTGTATGGAAAATGACTCTTTAGTTGATAATCAGTCTAAATTAAAACTGATACAGGTTGGAGAGGACTGCAAGACAGAATCTTGTATATCACTGATTTGGTGAATAAACCCTGTCTACTGTGCTACACATTGATGATAGAAAACACAGCATATCACATTTAATCATAAACCAACTGTATTAACAGGAGTGCACACACAAAGCATATACTGCCGAGTTTGAATACCACTTCTCTGTCAAGCTAGCACCAACAACATTCTTTTCAGATCTAACAATGTTGGCACATGAAGGGTGGGTCTGCTTAAATTATGTTAGAGCAGAGACTAATATGTTTGCTTGAGTGCAAGAGTTAAGTTGGGGAGGTGCTTGTTGAAATTTCAAAATTTTGTTTGAAATATTAAGAAGACAGTATTGTTTTTAAAAATTGAGTACATTATTACTTATTTTGTTGTTGTAGGAAACTTATAGCAGAGTTGGGAGAGGTATGCTCCATGAAGATCGTATTACATTTGCTATACAGTTATGCAGGATCCATCTTCAAGGATTGGCAAAGTATGGATAATTCCTTAGATATTAACCACTAATTTTGTCATCTAATTTGCCTTTGTTTACATGATCTAAATAAGTGTTCTAACTTTGTGACATCATCTAATCTACATAGTAATAGAATGATTTTCACATTTATTTTTCGTCCTGTCTATAGCAAACTAGCGCATGGTAAAGCAAACCAACAAGGGAGCCCCTAGACAGCTATCCAACTTGCTAGAAATAGCAGCCAAATTTTTCTCAAATTGCATGGTTTTGAAAAGAAAAGAATGTATTGAATAATATAGCTGTAGAGGCACTGACTGAAAAGAATGTCCACAGCTGGTAAATTATTTTAGTTCTGTTGTATCAGAGCTGACAAGGTGCCTAACAACTTTATTCTGTCATCTTCAGTTTGCATTTGAGCACAGTCTTTCAAAGCTAACAATCTGAAAAAAGAAGTTGAACATTCCACTTATTTAGATTCTGAGAACAATGTAGTTATGAACCAAATGAAGTAATGCTACAGCAAATAAAAACAAGTTATATGCAAATAATAAACCCATCGCTATCAAATGAATGCATACACACATTGCCTGATTTTGAATATAATCAAATAAATGAATGAACAATTTCAATGTGCACTATTGAATTAAAGTGGACCAGTAAATGATAGAATATTGCATCATTGCTAAGGAACAATGTATAATCTTAAATGACCTTGAATGATGTCTATGATGAAAAATATAGTGCTGACAAATAAGTTAACCTACAGTCAATATTATTACTAAGTGAAACATCATATCACAAAGAACTCCTGTAGTTCTTGTATCTACTTTTCTTTGCTGCATATTATACCTGTGTGAAGAATGGAACTGAACAGAGCTAACAGTTACCAATATACATCATCATCGTTTAACATCCGCTTTCCATGCTAGCATATTTTCTAAAATTGGAATGCACCTTTTCAAGGAGGTATACATCATTATTTAACACCCATCTTCCTAGCTGACATAGGTTGGGTGGTTTGACAAGATTCAACAGGTCCGAAGACTGCATTGTGCTCCAGTGTCTACTTTGGCATGGCTTCTGAATTTTAACCACTTTACAGTGTGTACTGAGTGTTTTTCATGGTATGCAAGAGGTTGCCATGATAGATTAAGATCTCTTTGTAGTTGGTATCATTTTCTTAATATGTGTACAAGGGTATTTATTAATTGAAAAACATTACATGAAAATAGAGAACTCCATTTTATCATGAAGAACACAGGATAAAGAAAACTAAATTTATTTTACTGATTATGTTTGAAATATTCCTTATTTGATATTTTTATATAACAATTGCAAATTTTAAAATATTTACATTTGCTATTTGTGCAGTGAACCAAGTTATGATCATGAATTCAACTATTTTATGAGGGGAGAGGAAGGAATTCTCACCAGCCAGTCACCAGAAAGCATCAAAGGACTATCTCCACAACAGGTATAATGTATTTTTCAAATTATAAAAAGCTCATTTGTATTCTCTTGTTCATGCATACTAACATTATACGTCCAAGAAGAGCATGCTTGCTTCATTTCTCATATTTGGGCAAGTGTGCTGTCATGTCACTTGGATCTCCTTGACCAGGTTCAGAAGCAAGTCTTTAATTTGATTGGTCTCTCTCTTGCTTCAACTCAGCAACCCTTGTTACATCAGTGTGACGTCATCAGTCTGTCTTTTTTTCTATTGATATTGCCACAGGAAGTGCTTTGATGAACTGTCCTAGTTCCAGATGACTTTGTCCCTTCATCCAAATGCTGTTGTGCTTCCATAAATAAAGAAAACTTTCTACAACCATTGCTTGTTTCCTCAAACTGTCAGACTTTGGAATTCTTGTCTGTCTCATTGTTTTCCTCCTCCTTATGACCTGAACTCTTTCAAGTTTTAAAGTAAATTCATTCTTTTCATCTCAATTTCTCCCTCTTCGTAGCCCCTTACACTAAGTAACTTCTCTCCTTGTTTTGGACTTTCTTCTAAAAAGAAGTATAAGAAAATCCCTTGCAACCCTAGCTAGTTCTCTACTGTCTGCCCTTCACTGAGAGAGAATCCTTTTGATTGCTAGCAGACTTCCATGAACTTTTCCACCTATCAGAACACTTTTCTGCTTCTAAGCTAATAGGGAAGAAAAATAACTTTAAACTTTTAAAGTTTGAGTTTGATAAGTAAACTTAATTTTTGTTTCTTTACACTATAATTCTTGCAAGTCAGCAGATATTTTGTTCTTTTAACCTTTTTTAAAATTTAATTTTAAAATGTTAAATTAACAAACGATATTTTTCACCTTCTTTAGTATTCTCATGAAGTTTTAATTCATTTTCTCAGGTCATAAATATGATGAGTCTATCAAAGTTGGAAGCATTCAAAGACATCAAGTCAAAAGTTCAAAAGAACGTGAGTATTTATTGATATGTAGATTTTTCGTTTATTTTATGAAGGATTTAGATGATTCTGTATATTCAGGTACATGCATGGCTCCTTCTAAATGTTGTTTAAGTGTATTTCTTAAAGTTAGTAAAATATGGTTTACTAGTTCAAATCCAAATAATATCCATTTCAACAATGTTCTGCATTAATTTTGTAACAAGTTTTTTTATTATGTATATTAACCTTATTTTCCTTTCATTTAATTTTTATTATTCACAGGATTTCTTAGAATGGCTGCATAATCCTACTCCAGAAACAAATGTTCCTACAATATGGAATGAAGAAAAACCACTCAGTAATTATCTTTTGCTTGATTTTCTGCTTTTACTTATTTTTTCATAATCTTCAAAAATGTTGGTTTCTGTATTTGTTATATAGTAACAGATCCAGTTAATGTACAGAATTTTATCAAGTGTCTATTTTATGAGTATATTAATAAGTTCATGAAACTTTAATAGATTGTATTTTATCCACAATGTCTACTGGAGCAATGCTTTTTAATTTACCAATCGTCGGGCAATATGCTGTGCTTGAGAAGACCTGTTGAGTCAAGTGAAATCATGGTTGTGGCCGATGCCAGTGCCACCTGACTGACACTCGTAAAAAGCACCCACTACACTCTGAGTGGTTGGCATTTAGCTGCCAGATCAGATTGGAGCTTGGTGCGGCCTCCTGGCTTGCCAGTCCTCAGTGAAACCATGCCTGCATAGAAAGCAGACATTAAACAATGATGATGATAATGAGATATAGAGGGAAATTTAAGGTATTGGAAACCTATTTATCGAGTATTTGAAAGACATACTTAGCAGCTTTATCTTGATCTTGCACTTACTGTTGGAAAGAGATTTTATTTAGTGTTGCTTGCTAAACATTTAGGTTAGTTGTGAGAAAGGATAAAAGAATTGAGAAGAACTAATTATTCAAAGAAGAGGATTCAGAAGAATGTTTACAAACGGTTTTCTCAGACTCTTCATTTTTCACTAATAACACTCTTATATAACAAAAAAAAAAAATAGTTGGATGGTTTGTTGGATAGGTTTTCATTGTGAGAGCTTTTAAATTTGGATGAGAGGATTTGTGCAGCGTATAGTTATGACACTTAGGCTAAAGTTAGAAAACACCATTGGAGGAGATGGCCCCCAGGAGGGGTGGTGGTGGTATCTTGTAAATGATCAAGATTTTGAATGGAGGCCTGTGGAATTTTAATATATTGGCAGTACTTTAAAATTAATCTGTTAACATCCCTAAATCCTTCTACTCTGCCAATCATGGTAGGAACTCTTAAGTGAAACCCCCAATGAAGATCAATGTTGGAAAGAAGAGAGATTTTTTTTAACCCATTCAAGGATTTCAATGCAAGCATTATAATACTTAATATGGTTATATTGTTAATGAATCACATCACTACACCAAAATTCAGTGTGGCAGTGACTTAAGTTCTGAATTCAAGTTTCACTGAGGGTAGCTATGTCTTCCATTCTTTCACTCAGTAAAATAACTATTAGTTAAATGCTGAGTTAAAAAGTAATTATTATGGTAAAAAAAAAAAATTTTTTTTTTAATTGTATTTATCTAAGAATATTTTGTTCATTGTAGCTGACACTGGGAAAGTAGTGTTTTCTTTGTTGATGATCCGAGCATTTAGACCAGATCGTCTTGTGTCAAATGTACGAATGTTTGTAGAGAAAATTCTTGGTGAAACATTTGCTCATACTGCAGAAAAAGAACTCAACCTGTCTGAAGTTGTTGAAAATGAGGTCTGGTAACATTTTTATCATTATGCAAATATATTTTTTGTCATTATTCTATCACAAATTTTTCTTCTTCACTGCTGTCATTTGAACACTTAGTGTGTTAATAACTTTCCTTTTATAGTTAAAGCTTTTGTAATGCAAATTTACAACTGTTATTTAAATGTTATGATTGCTTTCGCACTGATGCACAAGAGATTTTGAAAATTTCTTTCTATTTTCAAGGTTAAATCGAGTACACCAGTACTAATGTGTTCAATGGCTGGATTTGATGCCAGTGGACGAGTTGATGATTTGGCAGCTGAACTCAATAAGCAGATAACTTCAATTGCTATCGGTAAATGATACTTTTTTCTTTATCCTACCATAAAAAAAGAAAAATGTTTTTGTCACAAAAAAAAAAAAAGTTTCATGTGGACATTGGTTTGACAGGTTGTCATAGTCCAAGTCAGTTCTTGTTCAGAATTACTACCTTATGTGGGTTGGAGGACTGCATCTTGCTTGAATGTTTCATTTAGGCTTGATTTCTATAGCTGGATGCTCTTGCTATCACTTCACAGTGTGTACTGAGTGTATTTTATCATTGCACCAGCACTAGAGGCTTGTCATGTCTCCAACAAGACTATTTTTTTGACCCAACATTGCCTCTACTTATTTGTTAACTACCTTTTAAGAGTGTTATGAATGCATTTAATGTGGCACCAGCACTAATGAGGCTGCCTTGTACCATGTAAGACTAGAGTGTTCTCGTTACTGTGGGATATAGAAACATGTCGGGTGATGATTTTGTTGTCTTCGCTTGTAAATATGGTTTTTGCAAAGGTCTGTATTATCTACTTGCTACTCTCCTTTCTTCTCTCTTCCTTCTCCCCTCTCATAATATTAATTTATTTTGTAGGTTCTGCTGAAGGCTTTACTCAGGCTGACAAAGCAATTAATTCGGCTAGTAAATCTGGACGATGGGTAATGCTAAAGAATGTACATTTGGCACCACAATGGCTTGTTCAGCTAGAGAAGAAATTGCACAATTTAACTCCTCATACTAATTTCCGACTATTTCTTACAATGGAAATTAATCCTAAAGTAATGAATTTGTTTTTATTTTTATTTGATTATATTTGCACTTGGATTATTAGTTTATCTAGGCTGCTCTTTGATAACTTGACATAAATCAGTTTTATTTGGCAATAATTTCATAGAAATCTTTTAATTTATCTGGATGATGTCTTTAAATAATTAAAATTATAAAGAATTTAATTATTTTTCAACACTAGTAAATGTACAACTTTTATATTTACTTTCAGCAAGTACAGTAAAGTTTAGACTTAAATGATGGATTCAGAAGCATATAATTACATGAGCTAAATTTCTGTATTGTTTATGATCATATCTCTAGTTGAGCAATTTACAAAATCAAAATACAAGTGAAAACATAATGGGGATTATTATATAACAAAAATGTATTATACATTGTTGTAAGTAGAAACAAGTTACAATGTACTTGTTAAAAAGTAGATTCAACAAAATACATGGTAAAAATTAAATCTCTTTCTTTTTTTTTTTAAGTCAAAGTTATTTAAGATAATTCACATATTTTAAATATAAGCTCAAATATATTTTCCTCTGTTTGCCTAGTTAATAAGAATTTGACCAACTTGAATTTAATTTCCAATCACATCTGCAATTTTACATTTTTCTCTGAAGACTCACCTTTTACCATGAAATCTATGTGTAGCTGGTGTCATTTAAAAAAAAAAAATGTATATTTTGAAGGATTATTTCATTTAATTGATTTTACTTTCATTTTACTTTCACAGCTTCCAACCAATTTGCTTCGTGCTGGTCGAGTGTTTGTTTTTGAACCTCCTCCTGGTATTGCTGCTAATTTGCTGCGTACATTTTCAACTGTACCTGCAACTAGGATGTGTCAGGTAGAAACTGCATTTTCCTTTTTTTTTCTTTTTTTTTTTTTGTCTTTTCAGAGTGAGATTTAGAGTAATTAAGTTAAAAATACCCATAAATATATCTTCCTATGTTATTTTGAATATCAAATTGTCTTGATAATTACCTTATCCTCTCCTGAATTCATTATTTATATTATATGGAATGTTTTCTTTTGCTTGCTTTGTATATGTAAAAGGCTCATTTCATCTTTTGAAAATTGCTTTTTTTTTTTTTTCAAAATATAAAGTATGTTAATGGTTGGAGATTTGCTTAACACTTGAACCAGACAAAAACACACAGGATGTACTTTCTTTTCATGTCCCTCTGCATCTTGCACTCTGAGGAAGATAGACTTCAAAAAAATTAAAAGTATGCAACTGATTTTAATGGTCAAGATGTTATATTTACAAAAGGACACCAGTTGCAAACAGGACTGCTATGGAGGGATGTTTTATTAAATCTACTCCAGTATTTGACTGGTATCTCATGCTACCAACTCTGAAAGGATGAAAGGCAAAGCTGACCTTAGTGGAACTTAAATCCAGAATATAAAGGATTGCTTCTATATATTCTCTATTTTTTTATACTTAAAAGGCAAAATATATTCCACATTCAGTAAAAAAAATCTTTTTATAGATCTGTTATGTGAGCAAAATCTCTGAAGATTTCAAAAGATGCAATGTAATTGAATGATTGTAATGTTATACTTCTAATTCTGAGACCAAACATAACCAGAAACTTTTAATGATCTTAGATAAGACAGCTTATCTATTTAAAACCGTGCATCTTTCTGAAAATCAGTGCCATTCCCTGTTTCAATTGTGAAAACCAGACATGTTATCTACATGTAAAATAGTTAGGTGCCAGAGAAAATACTCTCTGGCACTTAACTATTGCTAACTGGTAAAAGGCAATATAAATACATTATTTTTTAATGTAATCCCGTATTTAAAAAAAATTTTTAATGTCTTTTTTAAAAATAGAAAATTAACTTTTATCATTTTAATATGATATTTAATATTGAATAACATTTAAAAAATCCATGACAGCTTTTACTGTTCTTGATTAAAATTTGTATTTCTTCCTTTTATAGCCTCCTAACGAAAGATCCCGATTGTATTTCTTACTTGCATGGTTTCATGCAATTGTTCAAGAGCGTATGCGTTATGTACCACTTGGTTGGTCTAAGAAATATGAATTTTCTGAATCTGACCTGAAAGTTGCTTGTGATATGTTGGATACTTGGATTGACTCAGTTGCCATGGTAAGTTCAAATAATTTTGTCTGAGAAATTGCTTCTCCTAAATGTTTGATGGTATAGATAAATAATTTTAATTTATATTTTTCAGGGTCGTACCAATTTACCGCCTGAAAAAGTTCCTTGGGACGCCATGAGGACTCTTCTCTCCCAATGCATATACGGTGGTAAAATCGATAATGACTTTGATCAGGTAAGAATATTTGAATTCTTTCTGTGATGTATGTTGAGTAGCTTCAGGTCAGCTTTGATTGAACAGCCCTCTGACATACAGGTAGCCAGTTGAATGACCAAGCACAACCAATAGATCTGTTTCTCTAGTCGTTTTACTGTCCTCCCCCAGACTAACAGAAGATCATACATGTTCTGATATGCTGTAATGAATCATACAGGATGCACTGTAACAGTCAGGACATGTTGCACTCTCTTCATTATTTCTGTATCCATGTTGCTTAGTCCTTGATCAGCCTTGGATAAGCAAGCCTGTGATCTAAGGAATTCCAACTATGATTCTCTCATCTTCACATCTATTTAAAACTACGTTGTTCAATGTGTTTTGTCTTTTTAAAATGGTAGGGTGTGATCTGACGGAGATAAAGTAACTGTGTAGAATCTCCCTTGCTGGCTTGTCTGTCTGTGAATTCTGGTGGTCACAGTGGATGCAGGCAAAGTGGAATGGGTCAGATTCTAACAATTGCTGTATTTCTATAGTATTATTGGTGATGTACTTCCCAGCATGGTATTGGAAGTTAATGAGACTAGTAAATGTTGCAACTGTTTTTGTGTTTTGCTTTTTTACGTTTATTTAGGATGAGTAGGAGATAGTTTTTAGAATACTCTTGTAGTAGTGGTCTTGGGTATTATATATGCATTTGGATGTTTGAAAGTGATTTTCCATGTAGCAGCAAGGACTGAGGATTGAAGCTCCTTTGGTAACAAGTTGTGCCCCTCATATATCCAGGTACTTATTCATTTTTAGCATTAGTATTTTTGTTTCATCATGTAGGTAGTTTGTAGATGTGGTTTGTATATAGTCTGTGATGTGCAGTATTAAAGTACCATAAATTCTAGCCTTCTTTATTTGTGTGTGTGTGTGTGTGAGTTAGTGACATTTTAACTTTTAAAAAATTTTATTCTTATGAATTGTCTGTTTTATTTCACTGCTAGTCTTCATTTTATTTATTTTTTTCAGCGTCTTTTGACATCCTTTGTGAATAAATTGTTTACACCAGAGAGCTTTGATGCTGACTTTGTTTTGGTAAATAATGTTGAAGGTCAACAGGGCAAGAATATCATTATGCCAGAAGGTGTCAGGTAAAATTCAGTTGACTATTAATTTTGCATAAATCAGTTAATACTCCACACTTGTATTTGAACATGACTATTAAGACTTTATTATGAAATTTTTATTTACTAGAGGAGGAGTGTCCTTCATTATTTTTGTAGACTCTATTAAACTGAGATTGATGTTCATTTTCAACAATCTGAGGGATGGATTCCATATGACTACAAAGCTCTAGAGAGGATTGATTGGACAAAGGGTTTAATTCAGATTCTCCTTTATACAGTAAGGTTAATGAGAATAGGAGAGGTGAGTGCATTGGTGGATTTGTAAGAATGCAGCTGGCTAGTTCAGAGGAATGGAGGTCATTGTAGTAGGAGTACATAAAACAGAAGAAAGATTGTGTTTGTGAGCTAGGAGTTATAGTGTGTTGCTGAACCTGTCAGTCAGCTGACTGGTCTTCTTTTGGGTGCAGAAAGGTGCGTCTTTGTAACAGTAACACTCTCTTGGGTATATGGACACTACTCTAATTACTTTTATCAGCTACCTTAATCTCAGGAAACAAAATGTTAGTGGAATATTTAACATTGTGTGAAAGCTGATTACACTGTAACCTTTAAAAAACTGTACTCAGTAAATTACTTACTATGATGTTAATCTATCAGTATATTGTAGCTCTTGTCAATCAGTTTCTGTTTAGCTGATGAGCATATTATGTATGCACTCTTGTTTTTATGTAGGTGTACACATGGAAAATATCTGCTGCACAATAAATCATTCCTATAATTTTTCACTCATATAGTGGGAATGGTTTGGAGAAATTTAAAATTTTTCTGTATTGCTTTATGATTTAGCAATACTAGTGTGAACATAAGATATGGGTGGTTGCCATGGTTTTGGTGATATTTAACAGCTTGATCATATACTTTGGAAATCTATATTTAATAAAAAGAAGCATCCAAAGATTATTCACTATTTAGTTTATAGGTTGGATTGTGAAAAGAACAAAGCATTTTCCCTCAGTTTCCTGCATCTCACTGATTGTTTTTATGTTGGATTGTATTTATCTGATAAATTGGTATGGATATTGGTTTGCTACCTAGTACCTGAGAGAAATGTAGTTTTGTTCTTTGAGAACATGTGTAACTGTTGGCTCAATATTTAATTTATATCTTTTTTTGTATTGTTTGAAAAATTTTCAAGTATATAGCAAGTCTGAACTAGTTTCTATGTGGTGTCCATAACAACAAGCTATTTTCTGACCTTTGACTTCCTGAGAAACCTCTCCCCTCCCTCCACTTTTAGCAAAGACTACTAAATATAGGAATGGTCACTAACACCGTTGTACTGTCATTACTCATAAGAAATTGAAAGTTGAATTTTAAATGCTGTGTCTTTCTCACTTTTTATATATCTTTGCTACATTAGATGTACAGTCAGTTGGGCAAAAATTACATATAATATATATTAAAAACAAATACACTAAACTCAGTAAACATTACTTGACAAGAACTTAAAAATATGCTTGGGAATGAAGTTATATGAATATTTCATCATAACATGAAAATCAGAAGCAAGCATAGTTTCACATTCAATGTTATGAAGAGCAAATAGTTGCTCAAAGAATGTCTGTAAGATGTGTTGTATTTTGAGTTCTACAAGCTTTGAATACATTTATAATTTTTAAAAATAAAATCATAGTTGTGTACTATTCTGTATTATTTTAGAAAACTTATTTTGGAAGTTGTGTGTTTTTTTTTCCTGAATGACCAGTATGCTAGCAACTTCAACTGGATTTTATGATTATATTTTAGAAAATAAATGTTCCAACCAATCATCTCAGTTGAATATGTTTCTCTTACATAATTTCATCATGTCTAGTGATTGATGCTGGATGAATTTATTCATATCAACATTTAAACATTTATTAACTCTGACCAAATTTGTTACACATCTTTATGTAACATTGCCATTTTGTAATTAAAACAATGTCTTGCTATTCCAATTCTAAATTGTGTTTACTCTTGTAAAAAAGCTATGACTTGCATTTCTTTTGGTAACTTTGGGCATATGCTTATTTTTATTCATTTCCTAACATGCTGTCTACTATTTTTTTACATACTAAGATCTACTCCTCACTTGATATTCCCCCCCCCCCCCCAGATGGTAATTTAATTTAGGTACTTATGAAATTTTACTTGTTACTAGATTCTAAATAGATTTTAAAGATTTTCTATGGCTTAGGTTATTAGATTTTAGTATCTATAGTTTACATCTGGATTATTTTGGTGAGCATCTTTCTTACAGAGAATTTTTTAAGGTTGTTGTTTTTACAAGAAAATTCGTCTGGCTTTTGTGTTGTAGAAGAGAGCAGTTCTTGCAGTTCACAAGCACCCTTACTGATCGACAATCTCCAACATGGTTAGGTTTACCTAACAATGCTGAACGAGTCTTATTGACCAAATTAGGTAAGATTAATAAGCGTTAACATTTCTTTAAACATGTAGCACTTAATTCTTTCAGCCGAGTACTTCATGAAAATGAAAGAATCATTGCATGCCATTAGAAGATGCTTTTGGGGATGGTAGATTGTTACAAATGTATGTTGAGGGCAGATGAACACACTTGTTTTGGTCCTGTTTGTGCAATCATGCTTTGATGATCTCTGAATGTGCTTAAATATCTTATTAATGCCAGCAAATATTCACTACTACAAAAGTAATAGAAGATATTGAAAGTAATATATTATCAATATATTATCAATATATTATCAATATATTATCAATATATAGAATTTATATAGAGGCTGGCCAGGAAATACCTTATTCCCAAATGATAACATATCATATTATGAATTTAGTTTGATTTTTGGCATTCTGCAGAAACATTTGTATGAGAGAGAAGAAAAGTATGGTTGAATATAAATAGCTGCTTTATCTACTATGTAGAAACTGTTAAAAGAAGCCATTTGTTTCATCTTTGTCCTTAGATATAATCCCAAAATATAGTTGTAAATTACTCCATTTTGTACTCTTTATTTCAACTTTAAAGGCTCTGACATGATAGCCAAATTAATGAGAATGCAGCTTTTGGAAGATGAAGACCTAGCTGTTAAAACATCAATTGAACAAAATGAGAAACGTTTAACTGATGGGCGTCCTGCTTGGATGAGAACTCTGCAAAAATCTGTTTCTGGATGGCTTCAGCTTGTGCCTAAGGTAATGTTGATCTCAGTTATATAATTATATATATTTTTTTTCATTTCTATTTTTTATTTGTTTTTCTTTAAATATTTTCCATGCCTGGTTATATTACAATTTGGAAAATATTTAAGGATTGTTATATGTATCTATTTTAGAATAATAGTAATTCAAATAATTTACCAAATTTCTCGGTAAGGATATCTCTGAATCTCAGTAAGGATATCCCTAAATATCTGAATTCTTTATTGTAAATTTTTTGTTGTTTAGAAATTGTTTTGGAGTATGTTTTTTTTCAATGCTTGAGCAATTAATATATATATATATATAACTTCTCTAATATCCTTACAGCATTCATTTTGTGTGTGTGTCTTTTCATATTTACATTTGTTTAGGTTGTTAAGAAAGAAGACCTTAAATTAAATATTTAGATCAGATCTTAAGAGTTTATAGCCAATAGATTGGGTAGTAAATGATTACATTTATGGATTTTTTTATATTTTAAATTTTGTTTTTCTTAAACCATATCAACATTTTTTTTCATCTCTAGAGCCTTGGTTCCTTGAAAAGAACAATGGAAAACATTAAAGATCCCTTGTTTAGATTCTTTGAACGTGAAGTCAATGCTGGATGCCGTTTGCTCAGTGATGTTCGTCAGGACCTAACTGATATTATGATGGTGTGTTCAGGAGAGAAGAAACCAACTAATCATCACCGCTCAATGATGGATGACCTCATTAAAGGTAGAGAAGAAATTCAATCAAATCTTATACATTTATATTTCTTTTATTTTAACTAATTACTACTTAGTCATCATAATTTTAGATTTCTCTTTGTAGGTAAAAGTCTTAAAAGTTAATATAATTCAACTGAAATTCATTATTTTTCCCTATCTATACTCCCTTATCAAAAAAAGACCCTGGTTAAGTAGTTTCTAATTTCTTATGCTTTTTGACATTAGTGTTCTATTTAGAATATAATAAACAAATAAGTAAAACAAAATAACTAATGCAAAATAACATATCTATGTTCACTGATATTATTAAAAAGCTTTCTATTTGTTGTAGGTATAATTCCTATATCTTGGAGAAGATACACTGTTCCCAGTGGTTTAACTGTCATTCAGTGGATTACAGATTTTAGTGAGAGAGTGAAACAGCTTCACAATATTATTACACAGACAAGTTCTGGTGGAGCTAAGGAACTAAAGGTAAATACGAACTTCCCAAAAGTGTAAAGAAAGGATGATAACAAATGTAGTGTCAATTTAAATTTTAAATGTTGCTTTGTGTTTTTGGTGTTTATTGCATGGTGGGTTCAAACATTATTTTGATCATTTATCACAAATACATTATTTTTCATTTGATTTGTACATGAAAGAGTACAATGAGCATATGCATAATACACATACTTTATGTCATCATATAAAGTCCACCTTTCCATGCTTGCATGGGTTGGATGTTTATTTATTAGGGGTAGTCATGTTAGGTAAGCCAATAGAGCAGAAACATAAAATGGAAAATTATGGTCTGGATCAGCAAAATTTATCTTTCAAAAAAAAGAAACCATATCTAATATGTGTGTCACGAGAAGAGAAGCATGACTCGTGCAACTATGGGGTTGTGATAGAAGTTTAGAATTTTTCAATACTTTAAAAAAGTACTTTTTAATGAATTTTTAATCTAATTGTGAATTCTATTCATCATCATCATCATCATCATCGTTTAACGTCCGCTTTCCATGCTAGCATGGGTTGGACGATTTGACTGAGGACTGGTGAAACCGGATGGCAACACCAGGCTCCAGTCTGATTTGGCAGAGTTTCTACAGCTGGATGCCCTTCCTAACGCCAACCACTCAGAGAGTGTAGTGGGTGCTTTTACGTGTCACCCGCACGAAAACGGCCACGCTCGAAATGGTGTCTTTTATGTGCCACCCGCACAAGCCAGTCCAGGGGCACTGGCAACGATCTCGCTCGAAAATCCTACAGGAGCCAGTCAGGCGGTACTGGCAACGGCCACGCTCAAAATGGTGCATCTCATGTGCCACCCACACAAGAACCAGTCCAGGGGCACTGGCAACGATCTTACTTGGCTTGCCGGGTCTTCTCACGCACAGCCCATTTCCAAAGGTCTCGGTCCGTAGTCATCGCCTCGGTGAGGCCCAATGTACGAAGGTCTTGCCTCACCACCTCAGCCCAGGTCTTCCTGGGCCTACCTCTTCCACGGGTTCCCTCAACTGTTAGGGTGTGGCACTTTTTCACGCAGCTATCCTCCTCCATTCTCACCACATGTCCATACCAGCGCAATCGTCTCTCTTGCACGCCACAACTGATGCTTCTAATGTTCAGCTTTTCTCTCAAGATACTTACACTCTGACGGGTATTCACATTGACATTACACATCCAACGGAGCATACTGGCTTCATTCCTTGCGAGCTTACGTATGTCCTCAGCAGTTACAGCCCATGTTTCACTGCCATGTAGCATGGTTGTTCGTACGCATGCGTCATACAGTCTGCCTTTTACTCTGAGTGAGAGTCCCTTTGTCGCCAGCAGGGGTAAGAGCTCTCTAAACTTTGCCCAGGCTATTCTTATTCTAGCAGCTACACTTTCAGCGCACCCACCCCCACTACTAACTTGGTCGCCCAGATAGCGGAAGCTATCGACTACCTCTAGTTTTTCACCCTGGAATGAGATAGAAGTTGTTTCCTGTTTGTTTGCAGTCTTTATTGCACCTGAACATCTGCCACAAACAAAAACTAACTTGCTAGTTAACCTGCCTTTGATGTTGCTGCACCTCTTATGTGTCCATAGCTTGCACCGGGTACATCTTATAGAGTTACTACCTACTCCTTTTCTACATACTGAGCAGGGCCATCTACCTGAAGGGGTTTGTGTTTTATCTACCTTCCTACTTATTAGGATTTTGGTTTTAGCTAGGTTGACTCTAAGGCCCTTCAATTCTAGACCTTGCTTCCACACCTGAAACTTCTCCTCTAGTTCTGATAGTGACTCCGCAATTAGGGCAAGGTCATCAGCATAGAGGAGCTCCCAGGGGCAACCTGTCTTGAACTCCTCTGTGATTGCCTGGAGGACTATGGTAAATAATAGGGGGCTGAGGACGGAACCTTGGTGGACCCCTACCTCTACCCGGAATTCATTGCTGTACTCATTTCCAACCCTCACCTTACTGGCCGCATCTCTGTACATGGCTCGCACAGCTCTCACTAGCCATTCTTCTATCCCAAGTTTCCTCATTGACCACCAGATAAGGGATCGGGGGACCCTGTCAAAGGCTTTCTCCATGTCAACGAAAGCCAGGTACAGAGGTTTATCCTTGGCTAGGTATTTCTCTTGCAACTGTCTCACTAGAAATAAGGCATCAGTAGTGCTTTTACCTGGCACGAACCCAAACTGCATCTCATCTAAATTGATTCGCTCCCTAATTAGTTGGGCTATGACCCTCTCTGTAACTTTCATAACCTGATCTAACAGCTTGATGCCTCTGTAATTATTTGTATCTAAAGCGTCCCCTTTACCTTTGTAGCAGTTGACTATGATGCTGCTACACCAGTCATAGGGTATGACTCCTTCGTGTATCACCTGGTTCGTAATACGGGTGACTAGGCTATAGCCAACACTGCCAGATATTTTGAGCATCTCTGCAGTGATTCCTGATGGGCCGGGGGCTTTCCCGGTCTTCATACTCTTAATTGCTTTATCTACCCTGGTACTATCAACTCGGATAGCTGGTCCCTCTATTGGGTCGACATAAGGCAGGCTCTCTTTCTCCCATTCATTCTCTTTATTAAGCAATCTATCGTAGTGGCATCTCCAGACCTCTTTCTTTGCATCCTCATTTAATGCAAGCGTACCATCATCCATGCGAACACATTTCTCTCCTACAACATCACTATTCTCTCTCCTACACTGTCTTGCAACCCGAAATACCTCGAGTCTTTGGTCCTCACGGCGCAGAACATTGGCAAATCTTTCCTTATCTGCTTCCCCTCTGGCTAAATAAACCTGTCGCCTAGCCTCCCTTCTGGCACATTGGTACAATTCCCTGCTACCACCGTTCTTCCAGTCCTTCCAAGCTTGTTTCTTTTGTCTAATAGCCCTGTCTACCTCCTTGTTCCACCACCACGTTACTCTGGGTTGGGAGGGGACCTTACACCACCCACAAATCTGGTCGAATTAAATTTGTTTAACCCCTTGCAGACGGATTTAGTACTGACAGTCGGTGCTGTGTACTGATATTAGGCCGTTCAGTAACTACATAATTTTTCATGCGTGGAGTTTTAGTGTGTGTTTATAGATTCTTCTCAGTGTGGTATATTTGTAAACATGAGCACAGAGACATTACACTGCTCATGCACAGTGTTTTGGTGCAGCCAGTACCACTTCCTGTCTGCAAGAGGTTAATTATACAAGATGTTTAATTCACCACATTTCATTTTATATCTCCTTAAAACTTATTTTAAGGAAAAATTTCATTTCTTTTCGACTAATCCTGTTGGGTATAGGCTGGGTTACATATCCATCCTCAAAAATTTATTCAGTTGTAATTTTTAAAACAATAAAATATTTCTCTCTTCTCACAGAATATCAATGTTTGGCTTGGTAAGCTTTTTATCCCTGAGGCCTATATTACAGCAACACGCCAGTATGTAGCACAAGCTAACAGTTGGTCTTTGGAAGAATTACATCTTGATGTAAGTAGTTAGATTTATGTATTAATATTTGAATTTCTAGGATTAGTTTTGTCTTGACTTTTATTTACTATCATGCTTGGGTTTAATAATTGTTCTTTGAAACTGATGACGTGAACTGATTTAATGTCATTATTTCTATTGTAAATTATTCAACCTAATACATACAGTTGTATTTTGATATTGCACTATTTTAAACACATGATCTAGCTTTAATCCTTTATTCAAGAGAATAAAAGATATCTTCCTCTCATTTGATAATGTTGCCAAAATGAATTTTTTATGCTTATACCTGTATCAAAGAAGCAGCAATTTTCTTTGTGTAATTATTAATTTGAATGATGCTTAGCAAAAGTGCCATTTTGAATACTTTTACTTTTTATTTTTCCTTTAGGTTTCAGTTTTGACTGGAAAAACACCACCTTCACCTGATGATTGCAGTTTTGCTTTAACAGGTTTGATATTTTCTTATATATAATTATGAAAAAAATTAAGTTTTTAGCATTCAGATTACTCTGTTAATTGTGATATTTAAGTGCTATAATAATAGGATAGAGGAAGTTCAGAGAGCTTTTACTTCTGTTGGCAATCAAAGGTCTCTCTCTCTCTCTCTGAGTGAAGGGAAAATTGTGTGATTGTTGCATGTATATGAACTGCGATGCTGCATGGTAATGAGATTTGGGCCCTGAATGTGGAGGACATGGGAAGGCTGCAGAGGAATGAAGTTGCTATGCTCTGCAGGACATGCAATGTCAGTGTGCATGTACAACAGTATTGGTGTATTGAGGGAGAGGTTGGGCATAAGAGGAATTATATGCAATGTACAAGAGAGGAGACTGTGCTGGTTTGAACATGTGATACAGTTGGATGAAGACAGTTGCATAAAGTAGTGCCGATCACTTAAAATGGAAGAAAGTTGTGGAAGAAGGAGACTCAAGAAGACATGGGATGAGATTTTGAAGGCTGATCTCGAAACACTGATTACAAAAACGATGACAGACGACTTGAGACACGTGACTCTTTGATGGACTTGAAGACACTGCCACCACAGTGGAATTAAGAGCCTAAAACCAATGTTCCATGTAAAAAGCATAGTTGTGGGTGCTGGTGCCACTTAAAAAACACCTGTGATGATGCCACGTAAGCACCCAGTACACTGTGGAGTGGTTAGTATCACCAGCAAGAGCATCCAGTTGTAGAAACCAAGCCAAAACAGACTATGGAATCTAGTGCAGCCCCAAGATTTACCAGTTCCTGTCAAGCCATCCAGCCCATGTCAGCATGGAAAACAGACATTACATGATGATGATTCTTGTTGTTTTGAATTCATCATGCATTATCTCATTGCTTTGAGATTTCTATAATGTAATTGTTTCTTTTTAGAATGACATTGTAGAGTAAGTGTGAGAGGCTGGATGTGGCCAGTTACATTGCAAAACAGGGAGAATATTTCAGCTGGTATGGCTGGTTTAAGTACTAAAGGGTTACATTAGAGCAAGTATTTTATTTGGATAAGTTAGCAATAGCTAACTATTCAGCTTTCTAGTTATTTAGTATTTAACCTAATACAAGGAGAACAGTACACAGCTATAACTAAATCTACTCTCTAACTACTAAGCAACTGCATCTATCATACCATCTTGCTGATTTTACATTCACTTTTTCCATGATCATATTTGGATGAGCTTGCTATGAGTATGTTTCTGTATTTTATTCCTTTCTTTTTGACATTGCTGCACTACACAATTGCTGAGGTACAGCAAATATATATGCTTATTTCAACTTGATTAACTTGCAAAAAAACATAACTTAACTATACCATTCTACAGTAGAAGCTACTCACCTATTCCTGTATAGAAAACTAAAATATAAAATGTTATTTGTATTAAGATTACTGAACAGAATATTTGTTTTATTTCTAGGTTTGAAACTTCAAGGTGCTGTTTGTAAAGAAAACAAGCTTCACTTATCCTCCACTATTTCTACAGATCTACCCAGTACTTTACTCCGTTGGGTCAAGTGAGTATATGTTGTTTTTGTTTTTCATCAGTAATATTTTCATGTGTGTATATATATCATCATCATCGTTTAACATCCGCTTTCCATGCTAGCATGGGTTGGACGATTTGACTGAGGACTGGTGCAACCGGATGGCTACACCAGGCTCCAATATATATATATATTACAAATGTGACTAGGCTATTAGGGACACCCACATTGCTAGAAATAAGAGCTCTTATTTCCAGCAATGTAGGTGTTTTCCTAACACCCTAGTCACATTTAGTGACTTTTGTAAGTCTCCTTTTTAGTGAAACATTGCAAACTGCTGTTAATTAAATATATATATATATATATATATATATATCTTAGTCATTGGGCTGCAGCCATGCTGGGGGCACCACCTTAAAGGGTTTAGTTGAACAAATCAACCCCAATATTTATTCTAGGAGTCTCTTTTGTTGAATCTTCTAAGTTAGACATAAGCAAACCAACACCAGTTGTCAAGCAGTGGTGGAGGACAAACACGCACACACACACATAGATATGTATATGATGGGCTTCTTTTAGTTTCCGTCGACCAAAGGCTTTGGTTGGCCCAAGGCTATAGTAGACACTTCCCCAAGGTGTTACACAGTGGGACTGAACCTGGAACCATGTGATTGGGAAGAAGCAAACTTACTGCACAGCCATGTGTGTGTGTACACTCACATACACACACACACACATGCCTCACATGGACATATGTATATATTCACACTTATATATCATACACAAAGAAGGAAGGGAAACAAAGCATGTAGTTCTTTATAGAGGCGGCAGTGGAGGTAGGTGAGCAGAAGTGGGTACATTGGTTGCCCCATATGTTGCTTTTCCCCTTTGATACTGTTACAGCTGGGTTTAAAAGAAAAGAATTAAACTGGTATTTAATACCAGAAAATAATTTTCAAATTTTAGCTCAAGGCCAGCTATTTTAGGGAGGGGAGTAAGTCAATTACATTGACCCCAGTACTTGACTGGTACTTTATCAACCTTGGTAGAATTTAAACTCAGAACATAGAGTTGGAAGAATTTCCACTAAGCATTTTTTCCTGTCCAGTAACAATTCTGTCAACTCAACTTATTTACAGAAAATAATAAGCATGACAACTACTGAATAATTAACGAGTTATTCAGTAAAACTAATGGAAACGAAGATAAATAGTAAGCATGCTGCTTGTTGTTAAGCTGAAGGAGAAGAGGGCACTGCAACGCTTTTGAGTTACATAGTTACAAAAAGATTTAACGTTTAGCTGAATCAGTGTTCCTGACTTGCTTATGTAATGAACAAATTATCCTCTTCTCAAATAATCTAATGGGGTAAACATTTTTGCCATTGGTTTTAATTTCTGAAGTATTGCCAAAAAGAACCTTCTCCAAGTTATTCTTTCAATTTTAAATAACTGTTTCAGAATTTTGTATTGCCCCCCCCCTCTCTTTCTCTTTCACAGAAATGTAAATAATAGCTGGAGTTATTTGTTACTCTAAATTTTAGCAAATATCAGTTTGTTTACATATATATATATATATATATATATATATATATATATATATATATATATGAAATATACACATACATACACGAATGTAGAATTGTTTTAATTGTTAGCGTTTTGGAATTGCTTAAAGTATATTTTTAAAAATATATAAGATCATTTTAGTTTTAAAATAGAGCAAATCTTTATGTGACACAATCTGATTAATAAAGAAAATAATTTTTTTGTGTTATATCAAATTTAACCTTTTTGTTTATTTAGGAAAGATGACACTTTTAAGAAAGAACACAGAGTTACTCTTCCTGTGTACCTGAATGCAGCCCGAGTTCAGTTACTGTTCACTTTGGAATTTGAAACTGATGGAAGAACCACTGAACATGAATTTTATGAGAGAGGTGTCGGTGTTATTAGTTCTGATTTAGCCTAAGCAAAGAAAACAACCAAAAAAGTTATTCATTACGATATTTCATATTGGTAATACTATAATATTTGTACTAGAACTGCACAAAGTTATCAATAAAGGTATATGCTTATAAATTGGTGTTTGTATTTTCTATGTACTGAGCTGTTAGGAAGAATATGGTTTTGGTTCAACAGAAATATATTTGCTATGTTTCCTCTTTTTAATATTTAATATGACAACAAAAACTTTTCAGTTGGTGTGTTCAAAATTAGGCCATTGAGTTATTTAGAGCATCAATATATATTTAAGTTTAAAAAGTGATAAGATTAAATGTTGGCAAATTTATTTGGATGAATATCTGATGTTCCGTACGAGTAGTGATAAGATAATGTTATGGATGAAGATGTTTTGTCTTTTACTTATTTCATTGATTGGACTGTGGCCATGCTGGGGTATCACCTTGAAGAAATTTAGTTGAATAAATCAACCTCAACACTCAATTTTTTAAAGCCCATTCCTTATTCTATCAGCTTCTTATGCTGAACCACTAAGAGGGATGTAAGCAAACCAATACTGGTTGTCAAGTGGTGATGTGACACATGTAGTTTCTTGCAAATCTATAGTAACAAAGGACCTCTCCCTCAGAATGAAAGATTGTATAATGCCTGTGTACAAACTGCCATGCTACATGGCAGCGAAATTGGGCTGTGACTGAAGAGGACATGCAATGGCTTGAAAGAAATGAAGCCAGCGTGCTCTAATACAGGGGTTTTCAAACTTTTTGACTTGCGGACCCCTTTATATTTTAGGCTTTACCTTAGGGACCCCCTTATAAACGCTTATGAAATTTATACATAAATATTTTCTTAAAATAACATTTTTACATTTATTTATTTAACAGTATTTAACAAATAGGTTTTTTGTCAATTAAAAGATTTCGATTAAAAAACATATATAAAATCAAATTGCCCATAAAATGTTTTTGCTGTCTACGGACCCCCTGTTTTGTCCTTGCGGACCCCCCTGTGGTCCACGGACCACAGTTTGAAAACCCCTGCTCTAATAGATGTGCAGTGTCAGTGCATGTAGGAGGCACCTACCTAAGGTACCATGCAATGGGACTGAAATCAGAACCATGTGGTTGGGAGGCTATCGTCTTAACATGCAGCCACGTTTGAGAAATTTTTTTCAGTTATGAGTTACATGATTATGAATAAAATTCAGCTAGTTTTAATATAAAACTGAACTTTGAAACAATATTCAATATTTCACTTAATATTTATCATCATTTAACATCCATTTTTCTACGACAGCATGGGTTAGATAGTTTAACTGGAACTGGAGAGCTGCTCCTGTCATCTATTTTGGCTTGGTTTCTATGGCTGGATGTCCTTAACACCAACCACCTTACAGTGTAGTGGGTGACATTTACATATCACCAGCATGGGTGCCTCTCGTGTTTTACTATCACTGGCCACGACAAAACACAACAAATTGCCACAAGTCTCAGTCACTTGTCATTGCCTCTGGGAGCTTCAACAATTGAAGATCATATTTCACCACCACATCCCACATCTTGGGCTATCCCTTCAACTGCTTACCTCCACAATTAGAGATCAGCACTTGATACAGCTCTCAGCATCCATATGCATCACATAACCATACTGGCACAGTCTTCTCTCTTGTACACTACATTGATTCCTCTTGTATCCAATATTTTCATTCAAAACAGTCAGACATGCACACTGACATTGCACATCTATTGGAGCATACTGGCTTCATTTCTTTCAAACCTTTGCATGTCCTCTGCAGTGACAGCCCAATTTCACTGCTGTGTAGCATGGCTGTTTATACACAGGCATCATACAGTCTTTCACTGAGAGAGAGGTCCTTTGTTACTGACAAAGGTAGGTCTGTGAATTTTGCCCAGCTCATTCTTATTCATGCAACTATGCTCTGAGCGTCTTCCTCCACTGCTGACTTATTCACCTAGTTAATGGAAACTATCAACTACTAAATATTCCCTCCCCGGGCATTTGAGGAAGTCTGTTTTCTGTACATTACAGAGCCAGAGGCGGTTTCAGGCAGGTTGGTATCAAAAGGGCTAAAGTTCTACGAGTGCAAGGAAACGTTCCTTAGTAGCAGCAGCTTTAAAGAATTTACTCTTTTTACTCTTTTACCTGTTTCAGTCATTTTGACTGCGGCCATGCTGGAGCACCGCCTTTAGTCGAACAAATCAACCCTGGGACTTATTCTTTGTAAGCCTAGTACTTATTCTATCGGTCTCTTTTGCCGAACCGCTAGGTGACGGGGACATGAACACACCAGCATCGGTTGTCAAGCAATGCTAGGGGGGGACACACACACGCACGCACGCACGCACGCACACACAGGGCTTCTTTCAGTTTCCGCCCACCAAATCCACTCAGAAGGCTTTGGTCGGCCCGAGGCTATAGTAGGAGACATTTGCCCAAGATGCCACGCAGTGGGACTGAACCCGGAACCATGTGGTTGGTAAGCAAGCTACGTATTTTTAATCAGCATGAGTAAGTTGCTTCTTGAAAATTAGCTATTTTGTGTATTTAGATAGCTCACGGGTTTTACAGCAAGATCCCCTAATATTTAAAGTCTCAACTCAAAATTGTGAGTGGTACCAGCTATCAGCCAGAATCAAAGCAAGTAGATTAATGGGTTTTAATGCACTGTTTAATCATGTCTTCTGATATCTAGCTCCTCAATTTTAAAGCTGTTGTGCTTCACAACTCTAGATAGTATTTAAATGTTGACATGGTTTATGTTAAAGGTGAGACAAAGATATTGGGCTACACTGCTTTTGAGTGTTAATTTTCATTCTTTTATTTGCTTTAGTCATTTGTCTGGGGCCCAGTTTTGAAGGGTTTAGTCCAGTGGTTCCCAAACCGTGTGACGCAAGATGGATGTAATTAGGTGCGCCTCGAAAAAGACATTTCAAAATATGAAAAATACATAGTGAAATTCACTAGAAAGTTCGTATATGAGTCAAAGCGGCAAAAAACTAAATACTAAGTTCTAAATTAAGAATAAGAGGTGGTTGTGTCATTCAATTCATTTAGGCTAATTATGGTATGACTTATTCGATTTTGAATTTGAAATTTCATAAGGATAAGAACTAGTATCAATCTATCCTCGAAATTGATGTCTTTTGGACATATTCAGTGCACGACTATGTTTCGTTTTATTTCAGTCGTAGCCTCAGCAGTTTTCATTTCAATAATAAGTGTGAAAAATAAACTATTGAACTAAAATATACGATGTTGAACTAACTCTTTTAATACATCCTCACATATTGTGGCTATATTTCAATTTTTTTCATTCATGTCATCATCATCATCATTTAACGTCAGTTTTCCGTGCTGGCATGGGGTGGATGGTTTGACTGGTGGACTGGTAAGCCAATTCTGCTGTGCCAGGCTCCAATCTGATTTGGCAATGTTTCTACAGCTGGATGCCCTTCCTAGCACCAACCACTCCGAGAGTGTAGTGGCTGCTTTTTATGTGCCACCAGCATGGGAGCCAGCCAGTCAGGCGGCACTGGCATCAACCACATTCAGATAGTGCTTTTTACATGCTACCAACACAGGAGCGGTCAGTGGGGGCTGGCAACGATCCACACTTGAATGGTGCTTATTAAGTGCATGTCAAAATTCGTACATGTTCGTACATGTCAAAATTCTTTATTCATTTAATTTCTAATGAACATAAATGGGATATACCAATACTATATTTGCATACAAATACATAAACTAAGAATATGCAAAAGAAACTAATAAATTATAGTAATTAATGAATTTATATACAAATATAAATATTTAGGGGTGAAAAAAGTATTCGTACAGAATGAATTTGAGTTTCTATGCCACAAAATATTGTTGAAATAATTTTTTTTTTTTTTTACTAGAACTTTCTCGTTTGTTCCAGTAATCTTATCTGTAGTCATTTTTAAGTGTCAAAACGCTAGCTTCTTCATTCAGCACTGAGACAACATAAAGTAGTGTCAATTTGACTCTATTAGTAATCTGTGCAATATAATTCATATTAAGACTAAACTACCCATAAAATGGAAAAGGGGAAACATAACTGTGACTATTATCTGAAAGTGAACGTTCGTCAAAAGCAACTAAGCGTAGTGATAATAATGTGAAAGCTCGACCCAATTGTAAATATTGCAATAGCTATTTAAAGTTTGGGTTCCATTGGACTGGCAAAAAGGATCAACCTCTTCTGCTGTGTGTTGTTTGTGTTGAAAAGATGTCTAATGAAGGCAAGTTGTATAGCCAGATGAAAAGACATTTTATGACTAAACACATTTCCAATGTAAAGATCTGAATTATTTCCAAAGACTGCTAGAAGATCCAATTTTTCTCTCGTAACTTTCAGGAAAATGGATATATATTGATGAAATTTTATAAAAAATACTGTTCAAATGGCACAAATTATGGTTATAAAGAAATTTCTGGGGAGAATTTTTCCAAAGGAGTGGAGAGAGGACTTGGAAAATTCACATGATCGTTTTTTTTTTTTTTCCCCTCATAACTTTCAGGAAAATGGACATCCTTTAATGAAATTTTACAGAAACTCCTTTCAAACAGCATAGATTACGATTATAAAGAAATTTGTGGAGAAAATGTTTTTCCAGAGGACTGTCAGAAAGTTCATGTGGTATCCATTTTTCTGAAAGTTACGAGGGAAAAAATCGGATTGTGAATTTTTTGAAAGTCCTCTCACCACCCATTTGTTTGTGCAAATTTTTTGTTTTCTACACATTTTACACCTAGCAGACTTTTTATTTTTATTTTTTGGTGACCGAGTGCTAGACTAGATCATGAAAGTTATGAGGGAAAAAAAAACAGATTGGGAAAACTTTCCAACAGTCCTCTCCCCACCCCTTCAGAAAAACATTTTCCCTACAAATTTCTTTATAATCGTAATCTATGCTGTTTGAAAGGTGTTTCTGTAAAATTTCATTAAAAGGTATCCCTTTTCCTGAAAGTTATGAGGGGGGAAAAAATGGATCATGTGAATTTTCCGACAGTCCTCTCTCCACCTCTTCAGAAAAAATTTTCCCCAGAAATTTCTTCATGATCATAATTTGTGCCATTTGAACGGTATTTCTATATATATCCATTTTCCTGAAAGTTATGAGGGAAAAATCAGATCTTGTGAATTTTCCAAAAGTCCTCTCAATTTTGGGCTTCAAAGTTGGAATATTTAACCAAGATATTTGCACAACTTAACAGCGTCAACACAAGTATGCAAGGTAGAAATGAAAACATTCTCAATTCAACAGATAAGCTGGTTTCATTTAAAAAGAAAGTTGCAATTTGGAAAAATAGAGCTGAAGGTGGTAACTTCGAAATGTTTCCCTTAATACGTAAAAGCTGCATAAAAAGAAATGATTCCTATTGTGTTTGAACATTTGACAAATCTAGAAGAAAATATAAACTTATTTTCTGTCGTTGAACACAGAAGAGTATGATTGGGTTTGAAATCCCTTCATAAAAATTCCATCTAATATTGGTCTGAAAATATGTGAAGAGGAATTGGCATCTATATCCAGTGATCGTGGACTTTAAATTAAATATGCTGAGTTACCTATTGGTATATTTTGGATTGTTATTATACAAGAATACCCCTCAGTAGCAAAAAAGGCTTTATCCATTTTGATACAGTTTTCCACATCGTATTTATGTGAGTTGGGATTTTCAACCCTCAGTAACATCAAATCCCAAAAAAAGAGATAGGCTCTATTACATCAAATAAGAAATGAGAGCTTGTCTTTCTCAAATACATCCCAATATTGAAAACATTTCTCATTGATAATTTTGCTTCATATATTGAATAAAGAGTAAGTACATGCAATTTTTCTGTATTTTTAATTATATATATTACTTTATAGTTTATGCTATGCTAATATGTATAAAACCCCTTTTGAATAAATTTTAGAATTTATGTACAAAGAGCACCAAAATATTTTGACTTCTTGTAAGGTGTGCTGTGAGTAAAAAAAGTTTGGGAACCATTGGTTTAGTCAAACCAATTGATCTCAGTAGCTATTTATTTTTAGTGTGGTATTTGCTCTATCAGCCTCTTATGACAAATCAATGTCACAGGGACCTAAACCAATGAACACTAGTTGTCAAGTAGTGCAGGGACACCACTTGATACAAAGAGATATGTATACACACACACACACTTGTGATGGGCTTCCATTGAGTAGTTCTCATCTACATCGTTCACTTACAAAAGATTGGTTGGCCCAAGGTTATAGTAAGAGACACTTGTCCAAGGTGGTGCACAGTGGGACTGATCCTGAAACCATGTGGCTGCAAAGTGAATTTTTTAACTCCTCAACCATGCTGACATAAGATGATTTTATAAGGTTTTGTTTCTAAAATTTACTCAACCAACAATGACAATTGTTTCTTCTTCAATATAGATTTTGCAATTCTACTTTTCCATTACTGGTGCATCAGAATATGTCAATGTCTGACAAAGTTTGAAAATATTTTTTGTTTATGTAAAATTAAAGTTTAGCCTCTGGATTAAGTTAGTAGAATCTAATCTCAAGTACACTGCAATGATAGCTCTTTGTCCTAAAGAATTATCGAAAAACTATATATTTTTGATAGTAAAAACACCCCAACAATATAGTTATCATCATCATCGTTTAACGTCCGCTTTCTATGCTAGCATGGGTTGGACGATTTGACTGAGGACTGGTGAAACCGGATGGCAACACCAGGCTCCAATCTAAATTTGGCAGAGTTTCTACAGCTGGATGCCCTTCCTAACACCAACCACTCAGAGAGTGTAGTTATGCAAGTACAAATTGATGTAAGCAATGAGAAAAACCTACACAAATAAAGAACAAGTCCAACCATGAAAACTGCTGTTAATGCTTTCATTATCTAGCTGCTTTCTCACATTCATGATCTTTTTTTTTTTCTTTATTGCTTCCTTGTTCTTTCCACTGAATCGACCATCCTACATTCCATTTGCACCAGTAAACAATAATATAGACAACCTTTAGGCGTTTGTCCTTTGAATAAAACAAAAGCCAGTCCCTCAAAATTTAACCCATGTCAAAAACAATGATTAACACTGTTCAATGTATTCTTATAGTCATAAGATAGAGTTTCCCAATAATTTTAACAATGCCAATACAATCCTAACTATTCAAATTAGTACTCAGATATTTGACACCTCACCCAGATTCATAAAGTCCTCCTAACTTTATAACAACTGCATACCCCTTTCTCTACCCCATAGTGGGAGTGGAGTTGTCAACTTTTGATATAATAAATGTATCTGTCCTCTGTACGCAAAGTATTGAGTTCTGTACCAGATAACATTGTTAGCACAGTGTAAAATATATTTCAATATACTTTACAACTATTTAGGTTGTCAAGTATGAAATTTGTAGAAAAGAAAAAAGAAGTTTGCTAATGTTTTATAAATACAAGGAATAGTTTTATTTATCAAAATATGCACCCATATTATTAATACACTTCTGCCATTTCAGCAGTAGTTTGTCCAGCCCGGAACTGTAAAAGCCTAGCAATCTAGAGTCGATAAAATCTTGGAAGGCCTGTTTTACAGCATCGTCAGAAGAAGTGGTAGTCAGTGGAAGAAGTGGTAGTCAGTGGAAGAAGTGGTGGTCAGTGGAGGCAAGATCAGGTGAGTATGGTGGATGATGGAGAACTTCCAACTCCTGTAGTTTCGCCAATGTCACTTTCTCAATGTGTGGTCTGGCATTGTCTTGCAATAAAATAGGAGTGGATCTGTCGACTAATCTAGTGTCTTTTTGTAAGTTTCTGCATCATTTGGTCCAGTTGGCTGCAGTATACTTCGGCTGTGATGGATGAGCCAGGTTTAATGAACTCATAATGGATCACATCTGCACCAGACCACCAAACAAACACCATCAGCTTCTTTCGATAAATTTTGCTTTTTGGACTGTGTTTTGGTGACTCGTCTTTGTCCAACCATTGTGCTGAACTTTTATGGTTGTTGTATTGGATCCATTTCTCATCACATGTTACAATTCGATTAAAAAATGATTCAATTTTGTGACGAGAAAGTAGCATAATGCAGGCTTCCAAATATTGCTGTTTCTGATTTTCATTGAGTTCATGTGGAACCTACTCATCCATCTTTATCACTTTACCAATTTGAACTAGGTGAGTCGATATTGTTTGCTTGCTAACACCAAACAACAACGATAATTCATGGGCAATTTGAGATGGATCTGACTCGACGGTGGCTTTCCGTTCGTCATTATCTACCTTTGTTTCTAGTTGACTGCGTTGCTCATTTGTGAGGTCAAAGTTACCAGAATGAAGTTTTGCAAACCAATTTGATACTGTATGCTGTGTAATAAAATTAGAATGAAATTCCAAGCTGTCTGTAATGCTGTATTTCCAAGAAAGAACTCATATTTCAAAACTGTATGCATTTCTGACTTATCCATCTCTAAACATAAGTAACAAAAAACAATTTATAAATACTTTATAAAGTGCAAAATGAGTTATAATAAAGAAATAGGTCTGTCAGCTTTCTAATAAAAAAAATAAAGATTGTCAAAATATTATAATGGCACAAATTGAGCAGCTGTCAAAGTTTATCATATACCTTACTTGACAACCTAATATATATAATATATATTGTCCCACCCACATAAATACTCTCTCTCTCTCTCTCTCTCTATCTCTCCACCACTATCATCAACGCCAAAATCAATACAACTACTTCCAATTTCAACCCACCAACTCCTCGGTAACCAACAACAACAGCAGCAGCAGCAACAAGAGTATGAACAAGATAAGCAACTCTATCTAAAACAAGGCAATGATATGAGATAATGTGGTTACAGACATATTTTAAAAATTGAACAAAATGTCTCTGATCTTAGGTCAATAAAGATTGACTTAAGACTAACTAGTAGCAAAAATACAAGCAGCAAGAACTGCCACTGCAAAAAATACTTCCCACCATCATTGACACTACAACAAATCCATCAACTTTTGAATAACCAACTGATAACAACAATAGTATCATTATGATAGCAATGTTTGTAACTACATACATTTTGTCCACACAGCAGTGTGTATGTTTGTGTGCATGAGTAGATTGTGGAGTTTTTATGACATAAGTCAGACGTGTAAGGGGCGAAGTGCCCATGAATCTGGTAATCTTTCAAATAACTGTAATCGTACAGTATTTCCTCCTTCCACCACACTTCATCTTTTCATCTTCTTTCTATTTTTACATTTATAGGAATACTAGCAGAAATACCCGGCTTTGCCCGGGTTAAAGAGAATAATGAAATCTAAAAACGCCGTCTAGACTACGCAACCCTCAACTGTTAGTAGCTACGATACCATATTTCTACATTAATAACTCTCCAATCCATGCCAGCATAGAACATAGACATTAAGTGGAATGCCAGTCTCTCATCTAGGAGGGCCTTGAAATCAATGTTACCAACTGGGGACTATGTGTGTCGCAGTGATAATAAAAAGACTCAAAGGAGGTCTGCAACGAAATAATTTTACTCAATACTTTGCAAGTGAATCAGTGGAGGCAAAGATGCGTCTCATTTACTTGACAATTTATGCACCACATTGCAGAAATCACAATGTAAGTCTATCTGAAAGGGTAGTCTTACACTGTTGTACCGTTGAATTACAAATAATGCTCATCTGTTATGTTCGGGTTAAAATTTCATCAACATCAAAAATATATGAATTTTCATGGGAGTTATGGCCGTTATACATAGAATATACTTTCCAAATTTCATAAAGATCCGTTCAGTACTTTTGACGTAGTTTTGGATAAGAAAACAAATGACTAATGTGTGTGTTTGTGTGCATGTGTTTGTGTGTGATGGGTGTATATATGTATAGATATCTGTATGCATGTATATATATATGTATATATGTGTACATATTACATGTACATCTATATATATATACATCTACACATGTGTATACATATACATGTATGCATATAGATCTATATCTATATATATATATATCTATGCATATACATGTATATGTATACATATACATCTCTTTCTCTCTCTTTCTCTCTTTCTCTCTCTCTGAAAGTATCGAAATGTGATTGTTTCAGTTAGTGGAATAACGTGTACATATACATCTATATGTATACATATACATCTATATGTATACATATACATCTCTCTCTCTCTCTCTCTCTCTTTCTCTCTTTCTCTCTCTCTCTGAAAGTATCTGTCATTACAGTATCGAAATGTGATTGTTTCAGTTAGTAGAATAGTTTCATTTTTAAAGTGAAAGTATTTGACATGAGTGTTTTTGTTTCACTTTTGACACGTAATACTTAAATAGTGGAGGAGATATTATGTTGCCTTGGGCTCGAACTCTGGAAGAAGTAAAAAATTTTTTTTGACTAAAACACAACTGGAACCCTAAGTAAGGCATGTGTAAAATTTGAATGAAATTGGTTGCGTAGTTCTCGAGTTTTAGGGATTCACACAGACAGACAGACAGACAGACAGACACACATTCTCATTTTTATATATATAGATGACAGTAATTTGTTTTGGTCTCACAAAGCAGTTCTTTCCGGGTGTTGCTTTATATTACATATTTGTTACAGATAATTAATTGTTGTTACCTACATTTCAAGATGTCTGGAAAGATGCCAATTGGAACTGAAGGTAGATATGTGAACAGGAACCCAAAATAGATTACACTAAATATTAAACATACTGTTTTAAAAAACTTAATACAGGAGATGAAAATAAACCCCACAGCCAAAACATTTAAGCATACAACATCCACTGTGGGAACAATACGTAACAACAGAGAGAAAATTAAGTCAACTGCTTAAGAGGCTATTTCATTAACTGCTCAGATTTTACTATTTCATAGATCTGATGTGATATTTAAAAATGGAAAGGCTGTTGAGTGTATGGATCGAATATGGACTTAATATAATATGATGATGATAAGCATGATAATATTTCTGATAAAAGCTAAAAGTTTGTGTGATGATTTGCAGAAAAAGGAAAGTAAAACATCTAATGAAAAACCTTTTCTGGCTTATAAAGACTGGTCCAAAAGGTTTATGAAGTGCTTGTATTGGTATAACATAAAAGTAACTGGTGGAACTGTCAGTGCTGATACATGTTATCTTGAGCAGCTGAGGAAAATGTTTGCTAAAGGAGGTTACACATTAGAGCCAGTATAGAATGTTGATGAAACTGCACCTTCCTGTAAGTCTTCTAAAATTTTTATTTCTCAAAGAAAATCAGCACTGGAATTTAAAACTTCCAAAATCTTCTGGAACTTCTGGCAAGAAATAGTACTGGTGATATTAAATTAAACCCCTTGCTTGTGTATCATTCCAAAAGTCCAAGGTTCTTCAAGGGTTAAGCAAAATTTAATCTAATTCTGATTTAACAGTCAAATAAAAAGGCATGAATGATTAAAACTTTTTTGAAGAGTGTTTACAATAATTTTTGTCTTTTCTGTAGAAAGGTACGGTGTAAGACATATTTCCAACAAGAGCATTACTCATTTTAAGCAATGCATCAAGTAATTTAGTGAACTTAAATGAGCTTTCTTGAAATACAAAAGTAAAATATATTCCCATGAACCTTAGAGTCGAAAAAAACTTTTGCCAATGGATTGAGGTACAATAGCTAACTTCAAGACATTTTATCTGAGAACTTTCAAACAACTTATGAAAGCAACTAGCAGGGGAAATGAATAAACTTTCAGTTAGGGAAGAAGTTCAACATAATGGAGGCTGTAGTTAACATAGCTGAGTCATCGGATGAAGTGAAATTCTCAACTCCGAATGGTGATTGGAACAAAATATATGGCCAAACTGTATCTGTGACTCGACAAGTTTTCCATGAGCAGAAATCTGCATCAAATATGGAACATTTACAAATTGTGTAGTATTTGAAGAATTTACAGAGGATAATGTGTTTGAGATGCAAATGTTCTATATAGAAAGTTTTCTAACAAGAAGCTGATGCTGTTAGAATAAGAGCAAACTGAGAATACAGAGGAAGGGTCTGCAAATTTTTACTGATAACGATTGTGACAACCTTAGCATAAAAATTACAAAAGGAGTTTACAATATTAATCTATACAAAGAGTTGATGCACCATAAACATCAAACAACTTTGGATAAGTTCTTCGCCTCTTGAGAAGTTGTTGCTGATGAACTTTAATGATAGAAGATTGTGTTCCTTATCTTCCCAGTAACTCTCATTCCAACCCCTCACATGATAGTCAACCTTTTTTGTGGTAAGAATGTACACTTTTATGATATGATTCTTATTTATTCCTAGATGTATTTCTTATATGTTTTTATGTATGAATATTGCACTGTGTATGTTTAAAAATTGTTATTTCCATGCATAAAAGTTGTTGTGTTGCTTGTTTATTTTTATTTGTTTTAGTTCTTTTCTTGTCAAAAAAAAAATTCCTTTGGAATGCATCTCACTATAACAAGAACAACTAATGGAAAATAATTTTGCACAACAGAATTTCACATTACGGCAAGATTTTCAGGAACAGATTACTTCTGTAATATGCAGGATTACTGTATTTGCTAACCTTAAAAAGCATAAAGCAAATCTTTAGATTCCTGAGAAAACAAGTAGCATTCAAAAGCAACTATCTAGCATCACTGAGTTAACTGCAGAATAAGTTTCTATAATGTGCTGCATGACTGTATGGTTAAGAAGTTTACCTCCCAACTACGTGGTTTCAAGATCTGTCCCACTGTTTGGTATCTTGTGCAAATGCCTTCTATTACTGTTCTGGGCCAACCAAAGCCTAATGAGTAGATTTGGTTAATGGAAGCTAAAAGAAGCCATTCATAAATATGTGTGTGCATGTGCCTTCTTCTAACATCATATGGTAGTAAATAAGTGTCTCCATAATACAAATGATGTCATTTATTTCCAATCTTCTAGGGGAAATATTGCCATGCTTGGAAACTAGTATGAGCTGGCAAGAGGAAGGGCATCTAGCCATAGAAAATCTACCTCAATGACTTCCTTCTAAGACCTGCAAGTATGGAAAAGACAATATTAAATGATGATGATGATGATGATGACAATGACGATTTATTAAGTTTAGTTCATTTTAAGAGACTGCAAAATTCCTGAAGTGTGCCAATAATGTAACTAGATAATCTGGATTTGGAAATGCTGCAATAGATTGATTTAGGTAACTTTGAGAATAGACTGTCTTTATAACATTATAGAAACTCAGGTTATTCAAAAATGCCTTTTAATTAAAACAGTACTATTTTGAGATGCAACTGATTGATTTACAAAGCAGCTCAAACTGGATGCAAAAATTCCTCTATACTCGAGAGCTGAATAAGCAAACATTGAAAGCCATCTCTCTTGGTGACAGGAATAGCATGGGAAATAGAGATTTGAAACTCTAGAATCCCATTCCTGTAACTTTGTGTCTGTTTCAAAAACCTCGCAGTGGCAATATTAACAAGTATTTTCACTAACATACACATGTGTATTTTTGTTTTCAGTGACAAACTTTGTCAAGTCTAAATATAGTCTTAGTGCTGCAAGCTCTCAAAACAATCAAATACAAATGTAATATAAAGTATCTGTTACCAGTTGCATAGCAGCAAAGGTCTCACAGAAAATGTTCATTTTCCCATTCTTTGCTAGTATTTAAAAAAAATAATAATATGCAGTAAAGGAGTAGGTAGTAACTCTATAAGATGTACCCGGTGCAAGCTATGGACACATAAGAGGTGCAGCAATATCAAAGCAGGTTAACTAGCAAGTTAGTTTTTGTTTGTGGCAGATGTTCAGGTGCAATAAAGACTGTAAACAAACAGGAAACAACTTCTATCTCATTCCAGGGAGAAAAACTAGAGGTAGTCGATAGCTTCCGCTATCTGGGCGACCAAGTTAGTAGAGGGGGTGGGTGCGCTGAAAGTGTAACCGCTAGAATAAGAATAGCCTGGGCCAAGTTTAGAGAGCTCTTACCTCTGCTGGCGACAAAGGGACTCTCACTCAGAGTAAAAGGCAGACTGTATGACGCATGTGTATGAACAGCCATGCTACATGGCAGTGAAACATGGGCTGTGACTGCTGAGGACATGCGTAAGCTTGCAAGGAATGAAGCCAGTATGCTCCGCTGGAAGTGTAATGTAAATGTGCATACCCGTCAGAGTGTAAGTATCTTGAGAGAGAAGCTGAACATAAGAAGCGTCAGTAGTGGTGTGCAAGAGAGACGATTGCGCTGGTTTGGACATGTGGTGAGAATGAATGAGGATAGCTGCGTGAAAAAGTGCCACTCCCTAACAGTTGAGGGAACCCGTGGAAGAGGTAGGCCCAGGAAGACCTGGGCTGAGGTGGTGAGGCAAGACCTTCGAACATTGGGCCTCACCGAGGCGATGACTAGTGACCGAGACCTTTGGAAATGTGCTGTGCGTGAGAAGACCCGGCAAGCCAAGTGAGATCGTTGCCAGTGCCCCTGGACTGGCTCTTGTGCGGGTGGCACATAAGATGTACCATCCTGAGCGTGACCGTTGCCAGTACCGCCTGACTGGCCTTGTAGGGTTTTCGAGCGAGATCGTTGCCAGTGCCCCTGGACTGGCTCTTGTGCGGGTGGCACATAAAAGACACCATTTCGAGCGTGGCCGTTTGCGTGCGGGTGACACGTAAAAGCACCCACTACACTCTCTGAGTGGTTGGCGTTAGGAAGGGCATCCAGCTGTAGAAACTCTGCCAAATTAGATTGGAGCCTGGTGTAGCCATCCGGTTGCACCAGTCCTCAGTCAAATCGTCCAACCCATGCTAGCATGGAAAGCGGACGTTAAACGATGATGATGATCCCTTGCTTCTTATTATTAAAGTGCATTATAATTTGTAAATAATACTCTTTTTCCGTTGTCTTGTTTAAAAACATTGATATTATTTTCTGTCTTGCTTATTAAAGTACATTTCTATTTATAAGTTATTCTTCAAGAGTCTTTTTAATGCCATTGACACTAATAATTGCTTAAACATACTTCCTAAAATATTTACATTCCTTTCAATGTCTCAGTGGTATTTTTGTTAAACAATAAACATCAAAACTTTTTCCTGGAAAAAAGGCTTGTTTTTGTTATTTATTCATTTATTTTACTTTTTGTGAATTACTTAATAAAACATACCATTCCTAAAGCTGTCCCATTCAAATAATTCACAATTTAATACTTGTCTAAACAGGCTTCTTTAAGAATGATTTCCAGAATTTTGTTCTATTTTGCCATAAAAATAAATAGATAAGAGTCTGGGTCAGACTCTTATCTATTCACCCTAACGAATGAGGCTCTGGATTTTACCAACGTTTATTTGCTTCCATTACTGGCTGCAAATTTTTGATGAACTACCTCTACCAATATTATGAAATAACTCTGAGCCCTCAGAAATAGCTGTCAGACTTATAATACTTTCTCCCCTCTAATTCTTTTGAGTCTATGTAAACTGAATAAGTTTGCCTATTAAATATATATATATATATATATATATATATATATATATATATATATATATATACTTGATTGTTAATGATCGGAAAATCTTGAGTCTGCCTTCTCTTATTACATGTATTTATATTTTGTACATTAAAACCCAAGTTTGTATCTGTTTATTTGAATCAGTCTCTCTCTCTCTCTCTCTATATATATATATATATATTTTTTTTTCTTTATTGCTCACAGGGGGTTAAACATAGAGGGGACAAACAAGGACAGACAAAGGGATCAAGTCGATTACATCGACCCCAGTGCATAACTGGTACTTATTTAATTGACCCCGAAAGGATGAAAAGCAAAGTCAACCTCGCGGCGGAGTTTGAATTCAGAACGTAACGGCAGACGAAATACCGCTAAGCATTTCGCCTGGTGTGCTAACGATTCTGCCAGCTCATTACCCTCATATATATATATATATATATATATATACCTATGAGTGAGTATGTGTGCACGCATACACATTTTTGCTTTTGTATTTGTCCCTTCTCTACTTGACAACTTGGTTTGCTTACTTTCCTATAACAGCAATAAGATACCGATAGAATAAGTGCTAGAGTCAATTTGCTTGACTAAATAATTAAAAGCAATGTTCCCACATAGCCTTTGCCCAATGACTGAAACAAAAAAAGGAGAATAGAATAATTGCATGAATTTGTAATGAAGAAGTTTTCTTTGCAAGTACATGGTTTTAGGTTTGGTCCTCATGTGCAGCACAGTGAGAAAATGTCTTCTAGCATAGCATCAAATCAATGAAAGCCTTGCGAGTGAAATTTGGCAAGCAGAAAATACAGAGATGTCTATCAGAGGGACTTTCCTGCTTTTGAGTAATACACTTAATGTATTGTTGAGTTTAACATACACTTCTGGTTCACAGGTATATTTAACGGAGTCAACACTGTTACACATATTGGATCAAGTCTCCTTCAGAGGATAGCTTTGTAGCAACTGCTGTTTACGCTTCTTGATAATCACACAAGTGAAACCTGTTGGTCAACTTAATTTGCTGTAAAGTCAGCTGGAGATACCATCACATAGTGTCAAGATGTCCCTCACTAAATGCTTTGTAACATGTATCTTGAATAAATCAGTGGCCGACTGGACTTAGAATAGGAACGACATTGTGAACATACTCTCTTTGATGCTGAATGGATTATCACAACTCACACTATGGTCAGAACAAACTTATTTTTCGGTCAATGTACATACTAATAAGGTGGTGAGCTGGCAGAAGTATTAGCAGGTTGGGCAAAATGCTCACAATGGGACTGAGTCCAAAACCTGGTTGGGAAGCAAACTTCTTACAGAATTAAATTGTTAGAAGAAATATTTTTTTGCTCTTTTTTCATTTAGCTATATAATATACATTGTCTGATGCAGGTATTTAGGCTTGACTAAATACACAGGCTCTTTTTACATTATCATCATGTAGTCAGTGAAACTCCTATTTCTTGTCTCACATCAACCTCCAATCCTCAACCATCCAAAACATTTTATTGCTTCGTCAGAAATTATGTTGTAGAGCTAACATTAATAACAAAGTCTTTGTTTTGGCTTCCTGCCTTTCTCATATCAGTACCAGGGACCCTGTAAAGCATCTTTAGTGTCACTCTTCTTCCTCTGACTCAGCATAAAAAAATTCTTTGCCCAGCAACTTGCCAAGGAAGAAACTTTCAGATGCCTTCAAACAGTTTATATACATTGTTAGTAAATTTGCTTACATATATTCTTAAGGATTTCGTATAGGACATTCTCATGTAAGTAAATAGACTGACCAGAAGACCAGTAAAAGTTACAAAATTACCAGTGGCTCTTGCAGTTCAGTAAAAGGCTACAACCATTGCATTCACCTAATCTCAATAGTCTAATAGTTCATATACAAAGAAAATTTTCAAGTTTATATTCTTCTCATTACATGTTACTAATATCTCACCAAGTTTAACCAGTATTCCTTCTCAGTTGCAAGTTTTACATTAAAATTAAAAAAATGTTGCTTCTCCAAAGATTATTTATTAGGTGATTGTGACCTTGTATGTTAGTTTTTCTTTTTTTTTCCCTATCAAACCTTCATATTCATGGTGCTTGCACATTTTATGGTTGAAAGTATGTTATTTCATTTTTTGTGTGCAAATTGTTGTCTTTCTGTTATGACAAAAGCTAACACTTTTTTATTGCTGTCACTGTAACCTATAAAACCTTCCTACAATTGCTGTCACTGCAACCTATAAAACCTACATACACAATAGTGATAAAGAAAAGATACATTCTGTTAACTGTTTGACAGATCTCATTGATCTGTGATACTCAAACTCAGAAAACTGGCTTTTTATCATGCAGGTATAATGATTTGATGTATAAATGTGCCAATTCAGCAATTTAACCTGTTGAGGTGGAATGGGATGACTTTACCAATGTTGCAGATTCACTGGTATCTTGTTATTAGTTACTGTTTCAGCTGTGTGTTAACCCATAATGAACAGATGTGAATATAATTTAATATATTTATTGTAAGATTTATTGAACATATTTATATAAATTTCTGATTATTGCTGGTAGATTAGAATCAAGCTTCAGTGTAACAAATATACATAGTAATGAATAATAAGGTTGGAGAAGCAGCAAAGCATTGATCTGAGATTATGAAGAATTCCTTTCATTTCTAGCTCGATTCAGGAATGGAAAACTTGACATTGTTTGGTAATAGAGAAGGAGATGTGTTCTCTGAAGCTCTCTCAGATCAGTGAAAGGCTACAACCATTGCATTCACCTGATCTCAAAGATTTCAATATTCCAACAGTTCATATAAAAAAAAAAAATTTTCAAGTTTATATTCTTCTCATTACATGTTACTATTATCTCATTGGTAGACGGAAACTGAAAGAAGACTGTTGTATATATGTATATATGTGCATATATGTTTGTATGTCTGTGTTTGTCCCCTCCCCCCACAACATTGCTTGACAACCGATGCTGGTGTGCTTATATCTTCGTAATTTAGCAGTTCGGCAAAAGAGACCGATAGAATAAGTACTAGGCTTATAAAGAATAAGTCCTGGGGTCGATTTGCTCAACTAAAGGTGGTGCTCCAGCATGGCCACAGTCAAAAGACTGAAACAAGTAAAAGAGTAAGTTTAGCTAGTATTCCTTTCTGCTGTTGTCCTTGGTAGGCTTTTGCCTTAATAGTAAGAAAAGGCACAGGAGAAAGTCATGGAATATTTGATTAAGTTTATGCCATGGCATATTACTACTGCAAGCTGATTGGCTGATAATTAGGACAGATCACATGACATGAGTGTGATCTATGCATAGTACCTGGCAGACTGAAAAATACAAGTTTCAATTCTAGGTCTCACCACAAACCTTTCACTCATTAACTTATGAATGGCTATGACTGGGTAGACTTACACTGAAAGGAATTCCAATCATAAACATTCCATCTTAATTTCAGACATAGTGTATCTATGTCTACATGATATATATCTTTCCTTTAAGATTCAAGGGAGATTTTGTTGAGTGTGTAACCACATAGAGGTTCTTTTATTGACTTGTGTGATAGCAAGTACACTATTACTGTATAAAGTGTGATGTAATTAAACCTTGAGCAACTCAAGCATTATAGTATGAATTGAACAGAGCTGTCATTGTAAGGCAGTATTACAGTCAGACAGCTAGCTTTCATTTCAAGAGATGAGAAATGAATGTAATATCAATAGAAAGTCAAAAGAACAACTTAGACATGATTGAAAACTTTGCTATCAAATACATTATTGCTATTACAATAAGTTAGCAAGTTTAATGGCATGGATGCCTCAATTATCATGGGTTTGAATTTAGAACTGAAAATAAATGGATTTTGATGACAAAAATAGACATGAATAAAGAACATCCAAAAATTAAAAATAGGATTATTTATATACTTCATGTATCAGGTGCAGCTGTGTGGTAACAAGTTTGCTTCCCAATCACATGGTTCCAGGTTCAGTCCCATGGCATGGCACCTTGAACAAGTGTCTTCTACTATAACTCTGGGCTGACCAAAGCCTTGTGAGTGGATTTGGTAGAGAGAAATTGAACATATATATATATATAAGTTATTATATGTTTGTTTGTGCCTGTCCCCCACTGCTGCTTGACATCTGGCATTTGTTTATGCTACATAAAATTTACCCATGCTGGTACCATGTAAAAATTACCTGTGCTTGGGCCATGTACAATGCACATGGCACACTTTGTAAAGTGGTTGGCATTAGGAAGGGCATCCAGCCATAGTAACTATTCCAGATCAGACTGGAACCTAGTGCAGCTCTCCAGCTTTCGTCAAACTATTCAACCCATATCAGCATAGAAAACAGACATTAAATGAGGATGATGAAGTAAGAATGTATAATAAAGTCTATAATAAATGACTGATCTGGATAATTAAGTATCTCAATGAGATATTTTCTTGTTCACATTAATACTGCCTGCATCAATCTTAATCTTCTTGTTCTAATTTTGTCCACTAATAGATACTAATTGTTGAAGACACTGAAAGTAACTTTCCTTCGACCAAGGCAGCACTTGAAATAAAGTAATAACAATCTAATATGGAACAAAATAGAGCAAGTTTATTTTTAAATATTTGATTTATTCTCAATAGATGAAAGTATAAAAAGTTAGCAAAATTTTGGTGTAAGCTTTCATAACAACAAAGAATATTAGCATAGCAGATAATCTGCATACATTGAGGACATAATCACCACACTGGTTTCAATGGAAGGAAAGATTTTGTCAATTCATAATCTTTGTTAGACAATTTCTTTCATAATTTTCTTTCTGCTTTTTAAAAAAAATTTTTTTTTTTTTTAAACAATTACTGAGAGTTCACCAGGATTAATATAATCACTTAAAATTTTAGTGTTTATAACATTCAGTTTTAATTATAAATATTATTTAGTCAATTTGCTGCTTGTGATACAGTTGAAGCAATATTTCAATTAATAGTCTCCCGGATAGATTTTTTTAAGATGATTCAAAAGATCTTTCTGTTCAGCTTTTGGCAAAAAACTGGATCTTGCAGCATTAAAAATCTAGAAAATAAAAAAATGGAGGTACTGTATTAATCAAACAGAACAAATCTGAATAGAATAACTTTGAAATGAAAAACTAATAATTCTGTTATTGATTGTGTCATCATCATCACCATCGTTTAACGTCTGTTTTCGATGCTGGCATGGGCTGGATGGTTTGACTGAGGTATGGAGAGCCAGTGGTTGCACCAGGCTCCAATCTGATCTAGCAATGTTTCTACAGCTGGATGCCCTTCTTAATGCCAACCACTCCGAGAGTGTAGAGAGTGCTTTTTACATACCACCAGCACAGGAGCCAGTCAAGCAGGCCTGGCATCAATCACGTTCAGATAGTGCTTTTTATGTGCCACCAGCACGGGAGCCAGTCAGGGGGTACTGGCATCAGCCATGTTTAGATGGTGCTTTTTATGTGCCACCGGCATGGGAACCAGTCAGGGGACACTGGCATCGACCACGTTCAGATGATGAATTTTACATGCCACCAGAACGGGAGCCTGTCAGGGGACACTGGCCACAGCTACAATTTTGGTTTTACTTGACTCAACAGGTCTTCTCAAGCATATCATATCGCTTGATGCATCAAGGGTACTCTTAAGTGAGCCGGACATGCAATACTAGCATCAGCCATGGCTGCAATCTCTCTTTAGTTGCTGGGTCTTCTCAATCACAGCATATCTCCAAAGGTCTTGGTCTCCTGTCATTGCCTCTCTGAGGCCCAACATTCAAAGGTCATGCTTCACTTCATCCCATGTCTTCCTGGGTCTACCTCTTCCACAGGTTCCTTCCACAGTTAGGGTGTGGCACTTCCTCACACAACTGTCCTCATCCGTACATAACACATGACCATACCAGCTCAGTCATCTCTCTTGCACACCACATCTGATGCTTCTCATGTCCAACTTTTCTCTCAGGGCGCTCATGCACTGTTGTATATGCATACTGACATTACATATCCAGTGGATCATACTAGCTTCATTTCTGTCAAGCCTACACATTTCTTCAGCAGTCGAGACCCGTGTTTCACTGCTGTGTAGCATGTCAGTTTGCACACATGCATCATACAGTCTACCTTTCACCCTGTGTGAGAGGCCCTTAGTTGCCAGCAGAGGTAGAGAAAAAAATTGTTGATAAAAACTAGAATAATAAACGCTCTATCCAAGCAATTAAAATTTTGTTGTTTTAATAGATTAGCATTTAAATGAGTGTTATGGTCATACAAGTAGTGTCATTTGTTTTCAATTTTATGTGAAAACATTTCCAGTTACAGGGAAATATTACCTTACTTGGAGACAAGTGAAGATTGGTGGTGGGAAGATTGCCTCAATAAATTCCATCTGACCCATAGAAGCTTGGAAAAGTTGACGTTAAGACAATGATGATGAAATATTCTATCACCATAAAATGGTTAATTTGAACAAATTGTCAAAGCATGAATAGAACAGAAAAAAAAAAGATTGCTATATTAAAAAAAAAGAAGTAATATTGCAAACTACAGAAATTATCATAATCAGTCATTTGAAAATAATCTACCCGTAATATTTATTATTCTTCTCAAGTACTTAACAGTATATATAATAAGTATTGGAAAATATAAATAAAAGCAAATGAAGACTAAGCATACTTACAGTCTTTATAATCTGATCTTTGCTAAAACCAGCTTTTTGTGCCATGGCATAATCATTTTGAAGACTGGTAGCAAAGACAGTAGGATCATCAGTGTTCAAAGAGAAATTAGCATCATCTTTTAAAAACCTTTAAAAAAGATAATTTAATTTTGAGAATTCAACAAGAGATATTGTTACTGAATACATTATGTTGGTTAAAAATAGGATAAAAAGAAAAGAAAGTTATAGCAACCAAAAGAGAAATTGTACATCAGTTTGAAAAACAAAATAAAAAGAAAAAAAGAGAAAACAGCTTACGTAGTGACTGGATGATTTTGTATTTCTCCTGTGAATGCCTTTGTCCTGAAGCTTGAAACTAGGCAAGTCTCTAAGTGAATGTTGTCATTTCTTATTTGTTTGTAGAGATGATCATCCTCAATAACATGGTAACCATGACCGACACGATCAGCAAACATATCATCTACAGCCTAGAGGAAGAAAATGAAGTTTTAAAACTGATTAACCTTCATTTCAAATATAGGAAAGCAATTCAACACCCATATAGAAATATTACTGGATAAAGACCTCTTGATTTAGTCCTTTACAACATAAATGTTACTAAATAATTTTTGTTATTTTTTAGGTAATAATTCTTCCCTATTTAAGCTTAAAGTCAGCAATTTTGAGGGAAGGGGGGAAAATTGGTTACATCAACCTCCAGTAACTGACTGGTACCTTTTTTTATCAGCCCTAAAAGGATGAGAGACAAAGTTGAACTCAGAATGTAAAGAGCCCAAAGAAATGCCACTAACAAATCTGTCAGCTTGTTACCTTACTTTTCAGGCAATAAGGTCTATTCTACAGCAGCAATATAAAATTGTACTATATAGTTATTAACTTTGGTTTGTTGCAGTTGTGGTAGACAAGCAGTTTAAAGACAAATTCCAGAGTCAATGCAAATTTAAGCTTGGTTGCTTCTGATGTATTTTGGTGTCCTATTATATCATGCACATTTTAAATCTGAGGTGCATGCCTCAAGAATAGCTCCACAAAATCAATGCTTTCTTTGTCCAAGTTGCGTCATTACTTTTCTAATTATGAATGTAACAATAGCTTTTATTTGTTTAAAACAAGAAAAAAAAAACGAAAAAATTTCTGAGCCTAACATTTGCTTCTTTCCCAAATATTAAAAGAGAAAGCTGAAGATGAAGCATTTGGCAAAACAAATTGGCAAACTAGTTTAAAATGATCATTTTCACTTCCTTATTTGAATTATATTATAAAACATATATAGAGCATAATCAATTTAAAAATCAAAAGCATTTACTTTTTCAAAGAAATTGTTATCTTGTGTTTAAGTACCACAAAAATAAACAAAATAATTCTTATTTAAGCTATATACTTGTATTGAATCTCTCCTGATAAAGAGCAAACAATATTTATGGTGTGTCAGTGATGTGAACTTATGGATGAATTTGATGTACAGCCAAACTAATTTAACTGAATTCTCTATGAATCAGAGGTTTAGTATGCAGCTATATCAACAGGCACACCAAATCGCAAATAGTTCTTATAGTGGCCATTACAACAACCAGCACAGCTCAATGGTGACACATGTAACTCACATACTATGAAATAGTGGTCACAGACAGCCATCACATATTGATTAAAACAGTTTTTATCAATTTATTTAGCATATTTTAGGTTGATTTTCATATTTTCTAAGGGTCATAGTTTACTGAAAGGGTTCATAAAATATTGAGATAAATTAAGAATCAAAATTTTGAAGAAAAAAAATTCTGTTAAAATTTCAAAAGGAAAACTTTACCTCTTTAACATTAGGAGGTCCTCCAATTTCTCCAGCATGTGCTGTACGATGAATTCCTAGCTTATGGGCTTCCTTGAATAAAAAGTAAATAATAAGATTTTCATATATTGCACCATATCTACAAATGAAGTGCTTTTGTTTCATAAGTATTTTATATTGCAGATTATGTTATTTTAATGAAATGAAACTGTGCATAGGTAAATAAAATGATACCCTTTAACTTATCTTAAATGAAATAGACATTCTCAATGCACAGTTGTCAGCATTAAAATAAATCAACTTGTTTATTCAAAGCTTGTTAATTTTGTCAGCCTGGAGAAAATCAAATTTTCTGTCTCAATCCTGAACTATGCATAAAATCTCAGTAAGAAATTACAGATTTTGTGAGTTATAGCAGCCTTCTAGAAAGAGGATAAGTTCATGTGCTTTGAAGAGATGTGAGGGAATTATGTTTTAGATAAGATCATCATATAAAGAAAAAATGCAAAAAACGGATCAAGTATCAACTATTAATCCTATTTTCAATAGGATTAATAGACATATATGCATGTCTACGAATGACAATAGACAAATTTAATCCAGGATGAAAATATAAATAATGAATATGAGAAATTATTACAAACCTTGAATACTTCTTTAATTTCAGGTGGAGTGGGGAAGAACTCTGCTCCAGCCACATCTATTCCAACAACACCATCATTTCTGAACTCATTACACAGTTGAAGTACGTCTTTAGCAATTTCTACAAATAGTCCCATAGATAGATGTATGAGTGTGTGTTCTTTGTATGTATGTGTATATATGTGGATGTTTATGTATACACAAACAGACACTTTATTAATAGGATTGTTTTGAAACATTTCCTTACAAAGCTCTCTCAATAAAATCTCACTTCTTTTGCAGTTCTTCAACAGGGCACATTCAAAGCCAGTTTTGAACTTCCTTATGATTTCCTCAAAGATAAATGTGACAGATAAATAAATGATTAAATAAAAAACCCGAAGAACATTAGTAAATTCTGTCCCAGGGTCTCTTTCAAAATATTCTTTCAATTCTCTGGTGAAGTTCTGGCTTTGAGTATGTCACACTGTTAGACTCCATTTACTCAACCAAATTACACATATCAGTTTGAATATAGTTATGAAGCAGGCTTGATTTGCAAAACTAATGCAAAAAACACCTGCTGACTTGTAACTTATAAACGAATATACTAAACAAAGAAATATACCTTCATTCAAAGGACAGTATACAATGTGGCTAGATTGGTAGCTTACAATCATAGACTATACAATCAAAGAGCTATTATTGCTCTGTCCTACCAGTAAAGCTTTCATGTGCAAAAGAAACATTCCTATCGCTAGCTGGAACTCAGAGGAAAACAAGGAGCAAAGTAGAAGTGAGAAATTGAGAGACAAACTACTACATGGGTCATGATTTCCAAAAAACCCTAGAAAATATTCTAATCAATTAAACCAACATATTTCAGATTAAAGCAGTAACAGTAAGCATCAAATTGTCAATTAAACCACAAGCTTGATATGACCGTCAATTTACTTTATGTCAGTGTAAACTCTACCTATAATTAAATTGCCTAATTATTTTTTAGCATTAAAACCTAACCTAACTTAAATATCCAATGAAATTATTAGTAAACTCAAACAGTAAATCCTTTCTATTACTTATTTTGCCAAATCTTACAACCTGTACTGCAAACATGCAATATTCACAAATTCAAAACTTGCTAGTCTTCATGTATACATAACTCTACAAACCTTAACTGAAACATTCATATAATCTTATTTGCATCCCTACTACTTCTGCTAGCCTTCAAATCCTTCTGGTAAATTTTATATATTAAACATTAAAAAACCTATTATCTGAACTGAAAATACCATCTATGTATCTACAAATGCCACTAAGCTGCCTAAGTAAACATAACTTTTTCCCTTTTTCATAAATCACTAAAGAAACTGAATTCATAAGATGTTAAGCATAAGTCAGCCAATAAAGAATTTCAATTGCTCCTATCACCTAAGAGTACTTCTAATTTGCCTAAACACTTTACTCTCAAACGAAATGTATACATTAGCTCATTGTAGTTTATATCAGACATAAAGCCCTCTTTATTTTTAATTAATATATTTAACTTTTTAGCATTTAAACTGGCCATATCCAGCCTAAATATTTTACCTGCTTTATCTTGATGACCAAATGTGGCCTCTTACACCTGCCCTACAATGTCATTCTAAAAATAAGCAATCACATCATCGAAATCTTGAAGCTACAAGATAATACATGATTAATATAAAACAATGTGAATAAATAAACAACATTTGACAAAGTAATCAGAATGCTAAAGGATTAATTATGTACACATGCCATACACTAGATCTATTAGATGGTAACTCCATACACTCGATATATTCAAATATTCCCTGCCTCAACCAGTTTTGAATCTCAATCAGTATATTATCAACTCCATTTAATGTCCGATCGCCATGCTGGCATGGGTTGGACAGTTGGACATGGAGCTGGCTGGCAGGGAACAGACCAGACTCCAACTGTCTGTGGCAGCATAGTTTCCATGGTTGGATGCCTTTCCTAATGCCAAGAATACAGTATAGAAAATCATTGGGTGAATTATCCTCATACGCCTATTTTTTTTTTTTTTAATTCCATACTAGATTTAATACTCTTCAATAAACTAACTCTGGAACTTTGGCAAATGGCTCAAGGATATCTAACAAAAACTGCTCTAACCACACTTAACATTTCATTAACTAAAAATCACTATTTGTCTCTTTATATTTTACTTTGCTCCAGATATTATAAATCTTCCAAAAATGTGTAAGAATGCAATAATTCTTCCCCACAGTGACCAGTTAAAATTTCAGAATCACACAATGATTTAGCAATTTTAAGTTTTAATCTCATCTACACAACAAATTCATAAGTAACATTATACAAAATACATAACGTGTGTGTGCATGATGGGTGCAGGAATTGCTGAATAGTTAAGAAGTTCACTTGGGCAAGTGTCTTATACTTGAGCTAAAGAAAGCTTTGTAAGGCAGAAACTGAAACAAAGTAACCAGTCATGCTTGTGTGTGTCAATATGTCTTCTTGTAATGAGATATTGCATGATAGTTGTAAATGAGCATCACTGTCAAACAAGTGGTGCATTTGGTTTCAATCTTCTATTGAAACTTGTCTGGTCACAGGGAAATATTACCTTACTTGGAAACAGGCGAGAGTTGGCAAATCAACTGTAGAAAATTTGCCTCAACAAATTCTGTCAAGCATAGAAAAGTGCACAATAAAATATGTCGGGTTGGTTGGACAAGTTAAACCCTAACTATTAAACTGTCAAATGTTTATATCATTGAGTGTCCCATTGTAAAGCTTATTCTGGAAGCACTATGGAAGCACTATTCATAATGTAACAAGTAGTGAATTTCATAAAATGAAAGAAGCATTCAACACATTTGATAGGAGTTTCATCATCATCATCATCATCATCGTTTAACGTCCGCTTTCCATGCTAGCATGGGTTGGACGATTTGACTGAGGACTGGTGAAACTGGATGGCAACACCAGGCTCCAATCTAAATTTGGCAGAGTTTCTACAGCTGGATGCCCTTCCTAACGCCAACCACTCAGTATTTATTAATAACAGTCTTGATTCAGCTTCATGCAACCTAAAGTCTCGTAGGCTCATCATCCAAACTCCAAAAAAGAAATTTGTAAATTGTACTTACCAGGGAGGTTTCTCATACAACACAAGATAACCTTAATTATTATATTATGTTCTGCGCAGCTTGTTTTTAATGCATCTAAAACAATTTTCACAATCTCTCTTGCAGCTAAGTTTTCATCTGCAAGAATATGAGGGGCAAACCGTACTTCTGCATAGTAAATATTTTGTTTAGCACTATCTTCACAAAAATCTTTTGCTATTTGTGCAATAGATTGTTTGTCACCTCTGCAAAAGAAATAAAAAAAAAAGACATTATGATAAAGCTTATTGAGAGTTCTATAGCAAATCTTTATCGCACTTTGTTTCTGTTAACTGTTTCATGATGTTTCACAATTATTTTTCAATGAAAAATATAATAAATCCACTGGTGCCATATCACTTTTTCATAAACATGGTACTCAAGTTAAAACAATCAGTCCAAAACTATTTAATAAATTATACCAAGAAATATGTTCTTACTTTATAATTGGCAGGAAATAATTAAATATATCCAACATGGCTCCTAAACCTTCATTTTTACTCTCTGTAACCTTCTCTCTTAGCTCTTCTACTGTCTTCTCTTTTAGTTCTATGTTCCTTCGTCTAATGAATAGAAGAAAAATGTTGTAAATAAAAATTTGTAATAATTTACAAAACAGTGTTTATTTTTGAGATAACTAATTTTTTCAATTTTGTGATGTTAACAAGATTTTGAAAGTGTATGCTCACACCATTTCTTTCTAGCTTTTACACATCCTTTGTACTCATGCCCATGTCTTACACTTCATATCAAACATCGTACAATCAACAATTTGCTTGAAGAAAAAAATCTTTGTTACCAGCAGAGATGATAGCTCTGAACTTCTTCCACTTCATACAGGGTAGTCAGGCTAAATTTGACAGTTTGCATGAAGGAAAAGAAAACACAATATCCCATCCAAAAAAAAAAAAATCAATATCAACAAGATTATGGCTGGGAGATAATAGTTTACTCAAAGTAGCCACCCTTAAACTTCCACCATGAACTCCTCAAGACAGTTCTGGAACCTGGCATATGCATTCCTCACAGAGTCCCTGAGAAGATCTTTGAACACCTCCTTTATCTTGGCCACTAGCTCAGCCTTGGTGTTGCAGGCAGAATAATTGATGTCTTTTACAACCATGCTCTACACATTGTAATCCATGGGTGAAGTCATAGAAAATTCTCTGATAACCAATTCTAACTATTTCCAGAGGTATGGTAAGGAGTCAAATCCTGCTGCCACACATATGGCCTTCCAGTAACAACCCTCTCCAGCCAGAGTTTAACCACAGACTCCAGTAGCTTCACAGCCACCTGAATAGAGCTTAATGCCCTATTTAAATATACGGAGATGAATTCTGGCATACAGACACTGTCAGAATGTTTCTCGTGTCCCTTCCTGCTGGCCATGGCCTTGTAATCTTTGTTGCAGCTGTTTATGTTATGTTTTACAGCATTCACAAAGCATTGAGCAGCAGTCATGATGTCAACATAAATGATTTGTTATGTTGGGTAACTCTTTTCCAATATTCAGATGGCTTCTAGTCCTCCATGTCAATGTTTTCTCAACTACAACTCTAATTTTTATGCTCTCCAATGCTGTTAACTTTTCAATACATAGGTGTTCCTGAGAAAAGGAGAAATAAGAAAAATGTGAGGGTTAGAAAAAATTCAGTTTCCTACCATTAACTAAATCCTATGAATATGTCACAAAGTGACTTTTCTCTGTGATCTAATACACTTCTTGCACACTCATAGTTTACAAGAGAACACTATATGTGGTTCATATCTCCTCCTCAATATATTAAGTACAGCCATATTCCAAGTGGTAAAAGGGTCCTATCTTCTTTCCAGCTTCTTAAGACTTTAGTCTTTGCTAAGTTTACTTCAAGGTCTCACAATTCTAGGTTTTGTTGCATATGTAATTTCTTTAAATCTTCCACAAATTTAGCTCTAAAGACAAGGTCATGGGCAGATAAGAGTTCCTATACACAGCAAGTTTAAACTCCTTGGTTACAGCCCAGAGAACTAAAATAGAAACAGACTGAGAATCAAACCTTAAGAGATACCTCTCTGCATATTGTATTCCTTATCAAACTCACTGCATAACTTTTACTTTGCTGACAGTGTCTCAGGGTATAGTTTGCACCACCCTGACAAGCCATTCATCTCTACCTAGGTTTTTGTTTTTAAAAGACCACCTGAATACAGATATCAAAGGACTTCTCCAAATCAGTGGATGATAGGTAGAGAGTTTACTTAGCTAAAAACTTCTCTTGCAGTTGTCTCACAAGAAAAAAAAAAAAAAAAAAAAAAGCATCAGTGGTACCCTAACCTGGTTCAAATCTGAACTGCATCTGATTAAAGTTAACTTTTTCTCATCAGTCATTCTAATAAAAAGCTTGTGAATCTTTACAAACAATTTATATTAGAAGTTTATTATATGAGGTGGCCTTGCGTAATAGTGAATCACTTTTGCACTTGTTGCAACTAGGTTATCTACTAACTGGTTCGCAGTATAACTTATTTAAAACATTACTTTTGTTGCTTGAATACTACAACTTAGTACTCATCCTACTTCTATGTATTTTATTTTGAAAAGTTGCACCATATCTTTGACTGCTGAAGCAGATCCCTTTTAGTTAGTTGCAAGTTTTCAAACCTACAAGAATAGTAGGTAGGTAAGTGGATAGGTAGGTAGATAGTGAGGGGGAGAGAAAGAGAGGGCTGGAAAAGTGGAAGGATAAAATGGTAACTACGTTAAGATCTTTAACTAGTATATAAGTCAGCTTCAGGAAACTTCCTTATCAAAGTTTTTGATAACAGCTCTAATCTTAGTAAAGGTTGGTAGTTTATCAAGGTGTTGGATGACTGTACTTCATAAATTTTTTTCCTTGACTTCTGATTTTGACACATTCTTCCAGTGTTCCACTATTGCTGATTTGATTGGTCTTTGGTTAAGGATGTACCATCTGCTGATTTGATTTGTGCTATAGAAGAGTTCCTGTGTATTCTATCATAAAAACTGTACAGACAAACCTCTATGTAAGCATCTGAATTTTGCAAGATTTTGCATTTCAGATTTGAAAAATTGGAATTGTAAAGTCAAGTTTCTTTTAACATTCTTCCCACTCCCAAAGTTTTGAGAGAGATTTCTTTTTAATATAATGGATGGTAGTTCAAGGTCGTATTATATGCTTTGTGAATATTACTCAGGAGTATGGTGGCTGTGGTGGAGATCTCATTAAACCAGTTTTTATGCTTTTTCTCTCTCTTGGTTTCAGAATATAATCACACACACAGAGGTTATCTATAAATTACCTTTACAATTTGAAATATAAAAGTGTAGAAGTTGTAAACATAATTTATGGACATCCTATGTATTCCAAGTACATCACATACATAAATACACATGCATTTTTTTTTATATGCAGGTGTGAGCATATATTTTTCTTTCAATAGTGTTAATGAAATGACAAAATTTACAGAAGCAATTTTGCCAAACCCATTTCATATTTTCAGTATACAAAATGAAACACAGAAAAAATATTGGACTTAAATTTTACACTTAATCTAAATTATGTACAAATAATTTTTTTGCTTAAGCCACTGAATGCAGTTATATATGGTTATATTTGTATGCAAAAAATAACAAAACTATATCTTACTTGGCTGTTTCAAATAATGTCTCTGGTCGAATTGCTCCATCCAAATGAACATGTAGTTCCACCTGCAAGTTATAAGAATATCACTACCTGTTACTAAATACCTAGAAAAATATTAGTTTGGTCAACCTCTTATTTAGGTCATCTCAAAAATATATCAAAGCAACAATATTAAAAATGTTTTTATTTCTTCACTCAAGAAGAAAAAGATAAATAACTTATAAAAGCTTAATTTAATTTTTTTGCTAAAGTTCAAAGATGGTTATATATTATGGAATTCGGTTGCCTGCATTCATAGAAATTACCTTCATGGGTATACAAAACACTAATAACCAAAATATAAGTACTTATTTCTTATCCTTTGATTTCCAAATGTGTTTAACCCTTTAGCATTCAAACTGGCCATATCTGTTCCAAATATTCTGTTTTGCATTCAAACCAGCTAGATCCAACCTCTCACACTTATCCTATAATGTTATTCTAAAAATAAATAATCACATCATTGAAATCTCAAAGCTATGAGACAATGCATGGTTAATTTAAAACAATGTGAACAAATAAGCATTACATTTGATTGAGTAATTTGAATGCTAAAGA
>NC_142930.1:10544762-10574762 GCF_046866305.1 Octopus bimaculoides | reverse complement strand
AAGGGGGGGGGGGGGTCGATGGCAGATATGACATGGGGCGTTAACTATGTGGCATGGGATGGATGTAGTTCAGGAGAGAGGGGGTTATGTAATGACATGATTTTCTCTGGACTGTCTGTTCCTTCCTCCTTTTCCTTCTTGATGAACTTTTTCCTCTTCCTGACTCAAAACTTTGTTTCCACTCCTATTTTTCCATCTAAAGCTTTCACTGTTTTTCCTGTGTGTTTTTTTTTTAATTTTTGAATTGCATATATCATCATCATCATTTACTGGTTTCTACAGCTGGATACCATTCCTCATGCCAACTACTTCACAGAGTGTACTGGGTACATTTACGCAGCACTGGCATGGGTGCATTACACACACACACCTGTGTATGTGAAATATTAAAAAAATTACACACACACACACATAACAAGCCAGACAACAGAGGCACTGGTATCACATTTATTGCTTGGTTACAGCTATAGACATCCTATGTATCAAATAAATCATTTAGAAGTTGGAAAACAAGAATATAAATAATGATTACGTAATATTGATTATACAATGTAAAACCCATAGTCATTTCATCAGGACCAAATGAATAAACTAAAGAGAAAAGATTGGTGAGAGGGGTCATATTCTGGTACAAGGAGGTTCTACTTGACATGCAAACAAAAAAGTGTAAAGGTGACAGTTTGTGTATATCAACTGATAAGATCATATTTTAAGTTGGACTGTTGAGAAAGTTATCTGGTAAAAGAGTATTAAATCTGTGTATTGTAGAGTGTCAAGTGGAGATAGAGAGAGGGAGAGAGGCACGGAGAGGGAGAGAGGCGCGGAGAGGGAGAGAGAGGCGCGGAGCGAGAGAGAGAGGCGCGGAGATGCTTGGCATGCTAACACTTCTGCCAGTTCGCCGCCTTAGAGTATAAACATTCATTTAAAAAATATATTCTTTATTCTTATTGCTTAAGTGTTACTTCGTTACTGACATTAAATTTTGTAATATTTTCCCTCATAACTGTTTTTCTACTAATTTTTGTTTAATGCGACTAACGATTTTGAATTCCTAATGCATTTTTCTATCATTTAAGCCTAAGAAAAGTATACTTTTAATTTTAAAAATTTATGTTAATTAAAAATGAATATCTGCCTTACTGCCCCACCCCCTTGAGGTCGCAGATATTTTGATGTAACTTTTTTTCTACTGAACCAAATCTCAAACTATTTATGCCAAAGTGTAGCTGAGGAAGTGTTCTCTTTAAAACTATTAACAGTTTGCAATTTAGTTGAGAACTGAATTAGTGGTGAAGCTTGGAAGCTGCTGCATTTGACAAAATGGTGGACTTAAGACTATATTCAACCACAGTGGTTGAATGGTATTATCATCGTTTAACGTCTGCCTTCCATGCTGTTACAAACCATCCCATGCTGGCATGGGATGGTTTGGCAGGAGCTGGCCAAGAAGAAGCCTGCACCAGGCTTCTGTGACTGGTTTGGCAGGAATTTTACAGCTGGATGCCCTTCCTAACACCAACCACTCAGCAGAGAGGGCTCAGAGTTTTTTTATGTGGCACAAGCAAGGTCAGTTTTAAAGTTTTTACAGTTAGATGCCCTTCCAAATGCCAACCACTTTACAATGTAGAGTAGATGCTTTTTAAGTGGCATCTGCACTGACAGGGTCACCAAGTACCTGCAAGGGGGGTAAAAAAAAATGTTTTGAGAGGGAAGGGAGTATTGGAGGAGGTAATCTTGTGTTAGCTGATGAAGGTTATAGCGAGACAGAAACAGGTATCTTGCTGTAGAGCTACAAGGTTACCCAGCTGGAGAGAGAAAGAGAGAGAGAGAGATCAGGAATGAAGACAGAAGCAGGTGTGCTGCCACAAAGAAGATGCATGGTTGCCTAACCTGAAGGAAGTGCAAGAGAAAGAGAGAGTGGGAGACCACAGAATGGAGATGGTAGCAAAGTGCTGGGTATACTCACAAGGGGCAGGGATCAGAATATAAATGACATGATTGATTAAAGGAAGAGAGAGAGATAAATGGTAGCTAGTGCCAGGGTATACCTTTGAGGTTCGAATTTCATAATGTAAGTGGCAGAATATTGTGAAAGAAGTGTGATTAGTGTGTGTGTGGGGCCCAAAACCTGAGTATATATAGTGGGGAGGTTACCAGATAGCAATGATACAAAGAAACAGGGCTGTGAGGACAGGATTGGGGTTTGAGAAGTAGGCATAGTGTATGAAGGAGGAAATTTGAGGAAGCGAAGAAATGTAGTTTGATTTGTTGGGGTAGGGTGTGTGAAAAGTCTTCTTGTTACATGTGGGTGGAACACAGGTCAGTGTGTGTGTGTGTGGGGGGGGGGGTAGGAGGTAGCAACGATACAGCGAGACAGGGCATGTGGGTGGAACACACAGGTTGGGCTAGAGAGAAATAATTCGATAAGACAGGGCCAAGAGAACAGAATTGGGGAGTGGGTGGCAAGCATAGTGCATGAAGAGAAAATGCAAGAAGAGATGTAGTTTGGTTTGTTGTGGTAGGGTATGTGAGAAGTTTTCTTGTTAAATGTGGGTGGGACACAGCATTTCTAGAACACACACACACACAAGGGGTGAGGATCTGTGTATGCAATACATGCACTGCATACCTTACTATTTTCCACAATAAATAATTTCTGTGTAATATATAATTGATTATTGATAATTCTCATAAAATTCATTGCAGTCATATTTACTTTTATTTCGCTTTCCTTCATTTCTTAGTATGAAGTGGTCAACAACCTAGGGAGAAGAAAGAAAATTTTTGGATCTATTTCAAAACGGGGGCACCAGTATTTTCTTAACGAAACACTAATGAAACACTTTGAAACTTGGGACACTGGTAGAATGTGTCATATAAAACATCTTTTACTCTTAGTCTTCTTAACAAAAAAACGTACACCGCAAGTTATTCCATGTTAAAGTTGTCGTATTTCTGTAATTTCAACCAATCACTGACGTCTATTCAGCTGAATAGAGTTACTGCTGGGCGGTCATAAAAATGTTATTCCCTGTGACATATTTCATCCGGTTTAATCATAATTTATACGCATATGTTGTTTATATAATAAATTACGCTGTGCGTATCTGTGTGTGTAACAATTTTAGAGTTCGGATTCTAGAGTTAGGGTTAGGGGATTAATACGATATACACCATTACAGCGCTAACTGTTTTCAACTGAATAGGCATCAGTGATTAGTAGAAATTATCGAAATAAGACAATTTTTTACATGAAATAAATTCGAATACAAAATTTTTTTTCTGTTCTATAACACAAAATAGATAAGTATACGAAGTTTGAAAGTCTTTCGGTACCAAAAATACTACATAAAACATAAATGAAAACTGGTGACCCCGTTTTGAAATAGATCCAAATTTTTTACTGCTTGCTTTCAGTCATAATAAGAGCAGCGATGTTATTTTCTTTGTATTCTATTATTTTCAAAAAGTGAAACAAGAAACTAGTGAGTAATCAAGAAAGAGAAAGCAGATATTTTACTGCTTGCCTTCCAGTCATGTTAAGACAGCAGACATACTCTCTTTATTCCTTTACTCTTTTATTTGTTTCAGTCATTTGACTGCGGCCATGCTGGAGCACTGCCTTTAGTCGAGCAAATTGACCCCAGGACTTTGGATGCCTAGTACTTATTCTATCGGTCTCTTTTGCCGAACCTCTAAGTTACAGGGACCTAAACACACCACCATCGGTTGTCAAGCGATGTTGGGGGGACACAGACACAAACATATACACACACATACATATATCTATATATCTATATATATATACACACATATATGACATGCTTCTTTCAGTTTCCATCTACCAAATCCACTCACAAGGCTTTGGTCGGCCCGAGGCTATAGTAGAAGACACTTGCCCAAGGTGCCACGCAGTGGGAATGAACCCGGAACCATGGGGGGGGGCGCTTAAAAAGTAAAGTTTTCATCAATTCATTCATGCCAATGCTTTGAAATTTAATTTCAGATATTTAAAGTTGCTTAAGAAAGATTATGTAAAAAAGTAAACTCGCACCTAAATTATCTATTAGCATAGAGCTTTGATTCATTTAAAAAGATTAAACCCAGTAGAATTTCTCATGCATCCAAATCACCCCCAGGATGACAAAAGGGTCAATTCAGTTTTCTCTCTACTTTCCTCAACTTTGAAACAGATAAGAAAATTATCATTCTCAGAAGAGATATGTTTTGTTGTTGGCACTCCATCGCTTACGACAACGAGGGTTCCAGTTGATCCGATCAATGGAACAACCTGCTCGTGAAATTAACGTGCAAGTGGCTGAGCACCCTAGCAGTTGAGGGAACCTGTGGAAGAGGTAGGCCCAGGAAGACCTGGGATGAGGTGGTGAAGCACGACCTTCAAACATTAGGCCTCACCAAACAATGACTAGTGACCAGGACCTTTGGAAATATGCTGTACGTGAGAAGACCCGGCAAACCAAGTGAGACCATAACCCGTGGCCTTTGCCAGGGGTGTAGCAAGTCCACTTATGCGTACCTTTCCGTCATCGGACACTAAACTCTGCTTGCGAAGACCTGTTGAGGCAAGTGAAATCGAACCAAATCTGATGACTGGAACCTGTGTCAGAGGAGCGCTAACAGTACCATCAGAGCATGATCATTGCTAGAGCAGCTGTCTGGCTTCCATGCCGGTGGTACGTAAAAAGCACCATTTGAGTGTGATCGTTACCAGCGTCGCTTTACTGGTACTTGTGCCAGTGGCATGTGAAACAAAATATGAGTGAGATCGTTGGCAGCGCTGCTGGATTGACTCCTGTGCAGGTGACATGTAAAAAAAAAAAAACACCATTTGAACGTGGCTATACCTTATGTTGTTGGCACTCCGTCGCTTACGCTTACGGCGTCGAGGACTTCAGTTGATCCGATCAACAGAACAGCCTGCTCGTGAAATTAACATGCAAGTGGCTGAGCACACCACAGACACGTGTACCCTTAACGTAGTTCTCGGGAATATTCAGCGTGACACAGTGTGACAAGGCTGACCCTTTGAATTACAGGCACAACAGAAACAGGAAGAAAGAGTGAGAGAAAGTTGTGGTGAAAGAGTACAGCAGGGTTCGCCACCATCTACTGCCGGATCCTTGTGGAGCTTTGAGGTGTTTTCACTCAATAAACACTCACAACGCCCAGTCTGGGAATCGAAACTGCGATCCTATGACCGAGAGTCCTCTGCCCTAACCACTGGGCCATTGCGCCTCCTATACCTTATAAACCTACATAATATATACATTACATACGCTTGCAAGGGAGTAGCTGGGTTTTCTCAAAGCATCAAGCCACTGCTCCCTCCCCACCTTTATTTTAAATGCATTCATCCTCTGCTCTCACCCAATCCCTTCCAGCCCCTTTTTCTCCCATTTTTCTTGTTGCTTTCACTGCTCTCTTTTTCTTTTACAATCCTCTCCTCACAACCTCTCTACCAACTTGACTCTCTAATTGCTTCTCCCCCACTCCACACAGCCTCTCCAGTACCCTCACCATTTTCTATATTTCATGCCAACTTCATGTATCACCTTTTGCTGATATTCACCCTTGTAACATAAGACAGCACTTGATTTCCTTTACACAGCTCACCCCATCACCTTTCCACTCGGTCCCTTTCTCTCCCTCACTAAACCATGACACTACCTTTCTTCTGTCCCTACCATACTCCTTGCTCCCAACAGTGTCTCCTATGTTACGCTAACTACTCCGTCACAACAAGAAACCTCTCATCTAGCTTGCCAATAATCATCGCCGTCTTTCTCATTTGTGTGAATTCTTTAGCCTGTCAGTTACAAGGTAGCCTCACTCGTGCTGCACAAAATACATCCAGTATACTGTAAAGTAGGAAAGGCATCCGGTCACAAAAACCATGTCAAAACTGGCATTCAAACAAGACAGATCGTGACTCTCCCTCCCCAAGCTTCGACAATTTGCACACTTGCTTGAATCATAGTCTTTCACTTTTCCGAATAGTTAAGGGCTAAGCCAACACAGTAAATCTATTCCTACACACTATTCTGATGGCTAGTGGACCTATATTTTATGCAGGGTATATACATAATTTTCTATCAATGAAATCTGTTATTGAATGTATGCAAGTTTGCTTTTGTTGTATCCATGCAGGCAGCCTGATCTTACACTCAGAAAGAATCGGGCTGTTATGGGGTATGTTCAGGGTTAGCCGATTAGATGTAAACGAAACCCATGTGCTCTTACTTGACGTTTCTTCACATCAAATCGAAAGATTTGACCCCGTTTGGGACTAGGTGGATGTTAGCAACAAGAGCTACAAGCTATAAATAAACTCTGCCTGATCGATGCAAATATACACACAAGTTCGACGCTAAAACGCTGCGCACGCACGCACACACACACAAATACGGGTGTTAAATACATGCATCTGTACGTAGATTGGCATGTATATCTACCTGGTCAAACTGGTTTGTAATTATATACCATGGAATATTTAATTATGTATTATTCTAATTATGTGCCTCGGAACGTTAAATATAATGCATTTTGAAACAATCCGATTGTAGTAATGCAATTAGGACATTATGATATTTTGAAATAATTTAATTATTGTTTTTGAATATGTATTTTATTTTGAAATGTTTTGATTGTAATAAAGTACTTGGGAATTAATGAACTGCAATTGTTATTTCTAACATATCTCCTAATTAATTTTTTTATAACTAGATACGAAACTTTATTGGAATATAACACGAATATATATGATACATATAATACACATATATATGATACATATATAATCCAAAACCTGAAGAAAAAATGGAAAAAAAAAAAGGAACAAAGAAACTCGTGCGAAATACTTAGAGTGCGCGCGCGCTTTTTTAAAATTTGGCACAGTGCGTTTGTTCCCAGAACGTCTTTTACCTCAGGTACAAAAACGAAACTTACGTAACATAGACACAGACTTGATTTTGTTGTGAAGAAGTTCGTTTCGTCATTACATGGATTTGGGGTCCCATCCCACAGCGTCACATATCAAGCAAATGTCTTCTACAATAGCCCAGGGTCAAACAATATCTTGTGAGGGAATTCGGTAATGGAGATTGTGAAAAAGTGTGTGTGTGTCACTGCTTCACAAGAGTGATGGTTTGAATTGTTCCCGTAACTTTATGGTTCAGGGAAAGATACCGATAGAATATGTAACAGACTTAAATACTGGCGTCCCTGCATGGCAACGAGCCAATGAATGAAACGAGTAATGATTAAAAATTGAGACCAAAAGGACAAAGCATTTATTGCAATGATTGTCGTTTTGGTTGCTTCACGTCTCATGAAAAAATATAACTGTCCCACAGATATCAAGCTTGTTTTAATCTTTTTTATACTGACCAAATATTTGTTGTAAATACATCAGTAATGTATTAATGGTTTTAAATTTTGAGAAGAAGGCGCGAGTTGATACCATCGAGACCAATACATGACTGGCGCTTTATTTCATCGACCCCAAAGAGATGAAAAGTAAAGTTGACCCCAGTGTAATTTCAGTAAAAAAAGCAGTAAGTCAGGAGAAATCCCACAAAGTATTTTCCGCCGCTCTAACAGCTCAATGCCAAATACGAATTATATCTGATTAAAAAGAAAAAAATCCGAGCGACTAACAAAATATTTGTAAAGACATTTGCAAGCAGAACTTTGTGAACAGATGTACTGCTATTTGAGAATTTTACTTGGAACCTGATATTTTCTTTTAACAGAAAATATATCACTCGTTTTGTAACAGAAGTCAAGGACGTTTGGGAAATGTATTGAGCAACATATTCTGTGTGAGCCTATATATATATATATATATATATATATATACACATACATACATACATACACACACACACACACAGACACATACGCACGCGCGCACATACACACACATGCACCACACGGGCATAATAAAAAGGGCACAATAAAGTGCGACACGCAACCAAAAATCTGGCTCAGTCGTGGGTTCTACAGGCCACAACAGTGTAGAACGGCGCGCAGCATTAATCTCGAGATAAGCTAGAGTGCAGAATACGAGCCAACAGAAAAATAAGCTGAAAACAAGTGTGATATTCAATGCTTTATAGCACATACATGCATTTCAGCAAAATGCAGAAATAATTACATAGTAGTAGACACATTATACTATCAGGATATTCGGGCTAAATTTAACACTTTGCATAAAAGGAAAAGAAAACATATCCAAAACTAAAGTATTTCTAAAAAATCGAAAAATATCAAACTAGATTATGGATAGGACATAACAGTTTACTCAAAGTAGCCGCCCTCAGCTTCCACCACCGCCTCAAGACGGCTCCGGAACCTGGCACATACATTCCTCACTGAGTCCTATCAGCTCGGCCTTGGTGTTACAGGCAGAGTTTGATATATTTCTTAACCATGCCCCACAGTAATCCATGCGATTACAATCGGGGGAATGAGAAGGCTAGAAATTGGTTCTGACGAAGTCATAGAAATTCTCCAACAACCACTTCTGACTCTTTCCGAAGTATAGTAAGGAGTCAAATCTTGCTGCCACACATATGGCCTACCAGCAGCAGCCCTCTCCATCTAAGGATTGACTGCAGTCTCCAGCAGTAACCCTCTCCAGCTGGGGAACAATCGCAGTGTCCTGCAGCTTCATATAGCCATCTCAATTGAGCCTAGGGCCCTGTTAAAAGATATACGGTGGCATAATGTCACCCTCACTGGAGGAACATCCAAAAACCACCACAGTTTGGAGGAACTTAATTTTAATTATGTCCATGTCACATCTTACAACTTTTACAGAGTTCAAAGGACATTGAGCAACAGTCTTGATATCGGTATTTTGATACCCGGCGCGAATTATCATAATATAGGTAACTCTTTGCCAATATTCAATTGGCTTCCAATCTTCCATATCAGCTAACTTTTTCTCAACTACAGCTTTAATCTTTATGCTCGCCACTCTCCAGTGCAGTTGACAGTTTCATCAATACATCAAGCTGTTCCTAAAAACAATCGTCAAATTTAGCCCGAGCACCCTGTACATTTTTGCCCTGGTGTGCAAATAACCAATAACCTCGCATATCACATAAAATAGCAAGGAATAGACAAAGCATCAAATGAAAGAAGTCCGAACAATGCCGCCACTGTCAAAACCAAATATGTGCAACCAGGGCGGGGAGGGAATAAACTGAAAAGAAAATCCATAAAAAAAAGCAAAAGGGATGGAGGATACAAACCAAACTCCGGATAAGAGAAAAAGATGTTTTATATGACACATTCTACCAGTGTTCCAAGTTTCAATGTGTTTCGTTAATGAAAAATGTGGCCCCCGTTTTAAAAAAGATCTGATGTGTATTTTTATCTTTCAGCCTTAGCAGACTTTATCTGCTAGGAGTTTGGGATCTTTTTTAAAACGGGGGCCACATTTTTCATTAACGAAACTTTGAAACTTGGAACACTGGTAGAATGTGTCATATAAAACATCTTTTTCTCTTAGTCTTCTTTAAAAAAAAAAAAAGAAATCCATAAGTTATTCCATGTTAAAGTTGTCGTATTTCTGTAATTTCAACCAATCACTAACGTCCATTCAGCCGATATACATTAAGTGCCGACTACATAAACAAACGATTCTGAAACAATTAACCCTAACCCTAGGGTTAGGGTTAAAGCAAATTTAAAATGAAAAAAGCAAATAAAACGAAGGTATGGAGATTAAATACGCTTTACATCGCTTAATCAGCCAAAGGAGTAAATATAAACAACTGAATACTTGTCAGTGATTGGTTGAAATTATCGAAATAAGACAATTTTTTACATGAAATAAATTCGAATACAAAAATATTTTTCTGTTCTATAACACAAAATAGATAAGTATACGAAGTTTGAAAGTCTTTCCGTACCAAAAACACTACGTAAAACATTAATGAAAAATGTGGCCCCCGTTTTAAAATAGATCCTACACATCCAATGCAAAAGACAGAAAAACACATACATACGGGTAAGCACGCACGCACACATATGCATACATGCACTCAATACACGATAGTCTCTCGTAGTCCGAGAAAGACGGTTCTACAATTTCTAGCTGAACAAGTCACAAATGACTTGTTTATAATGATCAGATGTTTGCTTTGTACATTAGCTCACGCTGGTCATCAAATTGACGTTGCCTGAACGGTGTACCGCGCGTCATCTGTCGAAGTGGTCTCAGAACAACGCGAGATGAAGTGTTTTGCTCAAGAACACAACACACCACGATCTCGCTAAGTACAACACTAACAACAAAGCCATGCACCCTCAACACACATAACCAGATACATAAATAAATATACATCCATATAGTGATAAAACAAAAGCAATAGACAGAGTACAAATAAACGTACATGTATAAACACACGCACACATTTTATATATACATATATATATATATACATATCCACATCTACGCACAACAGGCACATAAACGTATGCACACTATGGTGTCTGGTGCGGGGAAAGGTTTTCTCGAGTCGAGAAACAATTTCTAGAGACGTTAGTTTTAACATTCAAAGAAAAGTACAAGCCGTACCAAAGCATCTGGCTTCTCCTCCGCTTACCCCCGGAGTGGGCCATTTCGCCTATGGGGTGGAGGATGGGAGGGGGTCCTCGATTCACTACCCAAAGGGATATGTTCTGGGTGTCAACTCGTACTGAGTGGAAGCGGGACTAAGGCCCCATTAACCCAATCTCGCCGCAATTAACAAGCCAGAGGTTCCCGTGGGACCTGATGGGTCACGTTTTCGTCCCGCTAAAGATTTCACTGTCAATGGTGATGAGTCCGTATTCCCACCAACTGTTTGGATCGGCAGCGGAGTTACTCGATCTGCGTTGGATAGACAAATGTTCCTTACAATTCCACCACTAGTGCTCTCGATTCCTATACAATCTTTGCAGGCCAGTTTTGGTTTCGTTTCTGGAATAAACTTAATACTGTCTTTATAACCAGCTCCCCTGAGAGCCTCATAATATTCTGCATTATTGTAGAATATACGATCGTTGGCAGAAAGGCTGAAGATTCTAATCGATATTCCTTACCAAGACATTGATGACGTATCTAGGATAGCATGATTGCCTATGAACGTAATGGAGGCTCTCTTTAAGTTTATTATACAGAAAATACAGTCGCGAGTCTAATCTAAAGTGATGCCGAGAAAGTTAACCCTTCTACTGCAATTCAAAGCAGAATCATTATCTGCGAATGTTTCTACGTAAAATAAAAATATATAAGAAAGAAATATATGTGAAAAACGGAAAAAAAAAGGTAGGGCGGGAATTGAAATTTTGAATTACTGATATTTTGACATAATCGGAACCTCCGTTGCAGACAACATCGAAACTGAAAAAGAAAAGGAAAAAATGCGAAAAGGAGTGAGGCGCGTATCCTCCATAAATTCCAAAGATATACAACATGGAATTACTTTGAATTTTCATCAAATTGACATTTCCTTCTTGTTGCATCTGCATTTAATACAGATGACTATCACGCCTATTTCTAAATACAGTCCTGAAACGAAAGTGTTTTCTTTATGACTGAAAGTGTTAAGGAATGGAGAGCTACTAAAAAGCATCGTTAAGTGTGACTTTTGGATCCACCAAATATTTTTAGGTATACCAAAAGAGTTTTTTGTCACAAGAATTTTTCATTGCAGAAAAGGATAGTCCCCCCCCCCCCAAGAAAGTTATCTCACGTGCATACGAGATGGCAAGCATGGAAGTACTTTTACGCATTCTGGAAACACATTGCAGACATACATGGACAGCTCTTCATGACATGGAATTGAACGATTAATTATTCGAATCCATACAAATTTCACTTTCCATCAATTTTAAGTTTTTGCACTGTTATTTAATTTAATTTAATTTATTTATTGGACTGCTCGAAATGGCTGCATGCACAAAAGTTTCTATTCCACTGAATATATTTTTGTATATCTAAGAATTGGAATTTTGGAAAATAAAATTGTTTCACAGCTGGGTTTTTTTTTTTCGTATTTGTCAACAATTAAAGAAGAAAAAAAAAGGCTGTTATTTCCATGTATATACCGAATGACCGCTCACCCCCTTTTTCAAGCGTCACAAATCCACCCAAAGACGTGGGGCGGAGAAGTATCCTTCCTTAACAATGATATTTAGCAGGCCTCAGCTAGGTCCCTCAACATGTTAACTATAACAGCAAAGTCACCCTCCAGCCATTCAAGGGTTTGGTGGTAACATTAGAAAGCCTAAACAGATTCTGGTTTCTCATTTTAATCGTGAAAAGTACGTTGATGGGGGTGAGGTGGGGGCGGAGAGGATTTGTGAAATCTTTGTCACTAAATTTTTTTAAAAAAAAGTAAACAAATAAAAGGTTCACTACATTCATTTGAAATGCAGTAGAAGGGTTAACTTTCTCGACATTACTTGAGATTTAGACTCAGGATTTGTATTTTCCGTACCCCAAAGTTTCCATCACGTTCACAAGCAATCCAATCATCATAGATACGTCATCAATGGATTGGTTTGGAAAATTGATTAGGATCTCCAATCTTTCAGCCAATGAACGTATATTCTACAATAATGCGGAATATTATAAGGAGGCTCTCAGAGGAAGAGGTTATAGAGTCAGTATTAAGTTTATCCCAGAAACCGAACTAAATTTGGCCCTCAAGAATTATAAAGGCATTAAAAATCCTTGTGGTCCTGAGAGTGGGGAGGGACCTTAATCTACCCGACGTAGATTGTCAAAAGGAAAGGCTGCCCCCTCATCGGAAAATGTGGGATACAAAAAAAAAAATGGTAAAAAAAAACGGGTGACGGGGAACTGAAATTCTGATAATGCTTTTTTTTTTATTTTTTTTTTTTTACTTGACAAAATCGTAATCTCCCGTTGTTGATAGCAAGAAGGAAGGGGAGTAGTGTGAATGTTCAACACCTTAGAAATTTGGCTGTCATTTCTAACACGTGGAGAGACCACGTCCAGACTCATTTCATGAACTGGTTGGAAATGACTCATGGCATGACTGTGCACGAGGTTGGGTGCGGTGAGGGCAACTATATATATATATTTTTGTCCATTAAATATCGAAAGTTTGAAATGCTGATTTGTGGTGGGGGGCATAATTGGAATATTCGTTACTAAAAACACAGGAATCTGAAGAAAATAAGAAAACTGAACGGAGAATACAATAACTGAATTTGTAAAAATATTTTGATATATATACTTATACATATCAACAGTTATATTCGAACAGTTTTACACTCGGTGTCATGGGACTATAATTGTTAGAAGAGGGGAAGGAATACATGTAATTAATTTTATAAGCAGTATAGTGACCGAGTTTCGCGCAGGTGTGTGAAAATTTTTAAAGAATTGAAGTTTTGTACAATTTGTTTCTTTATCAGAATAACAAGCTCCAATATTTAAAACACAGAAGTAAAAATTTATAACCAGTTATTGTATTCAAAAATAACAGAGTTGACAAAAGAAATGGTTAAAAAAAAAAAAAAAAACAAAACATGCATTTTTAACTCGCAAATCGTAACCATCTACATTTATAAAATCCGAAGAAATGAAAGGATTAGAAAAAAAAAACATAAGTGTATCTCTTGGGTGGTGACTTATCCCTAATCCACACCAAATTTTCTTGAAAAACTTTTTAAAAAGTGGAAAATGAAGTTACAGCTGGTTTATATTCTTCAATACGGAGGAGGTGGAAACGAAACATGAAAAAAAATTGTTTAAATTTTGAGCCTTTCCAATATTTAAACACATAGAAATTCGAAGAATTTAATAAAGAAATCTTATATAATATCTGTATATCTACGTGTGTGTGTGTGTGTGCTGAAAATATCTAGATGGTCCTTTGATTGTAAACCTGCGGTTGAAGAAATGGTAAAGTTGGGGTGAATTGGTAAAACTTTACCGAAATAGTTACCGATCACCAGGTTCTTACTTGTAACAATGAATAATTAAAGTATCAACATATCACTGTAATTAGATGATATACAGAGACATCGCATCATCTTGTTTTCTTTCACAGTTTCTTTTTAGCAAGTTCTGCGACTATTGAAAAGAAGCAGAATCTGTAAACTCAACAAGTCTACAGCTCCGAATTTGCACGAGTTGGCAGCGCGAGTCTGTTTACAACATATATAACAAGATGGTTATCGTTTCACACACACACACAAATTAAATACTTGATAGAAGTAACAGTGACATAAGGGCCAAGTGTTAAATGCGTTGGCACCTCAGGGAAGTCTCGGCCCTTACGTCACTGTACTTCTGCCAAATATTAACGAAAACACACACACATGTATGTGTGTGTATGTATGTTTAACAGTAAAAAAGTTCGATAAACCGCTTGTTGGCCTCCACAAATATGTTCTGTGATATAACATTTCAATTTAAGTGTTAAAATAAACGAAAGAGTTACTTAAATTATATATAACTCAGTTAAGTTTAAAAAAAACAAGTTTTAAAAACATTTTTATTGGGTAGGGGTACCTATTACTGAGAAGAAATAGTAGTTTACGTAAAAGTACAATGAGTTTATTAATGAAATAAAAGGAAAAAGTATTGTCATATTTTTGTAAACTTCTGTGAGAAAAAAACCGATTCCAAAACGAAAGAAAAAGAAACTATATTAATATATTATGGCTCGTACGTGAAACAAGTCATCTGAAAGGAAAACAAATAATAAGACAAGACTTCTATTCACGAACTTAAGTAATGAAAATTTAACTTACTTTGGCAGGAAAATCCATGATGCTGTGATGTCACTGGATGCGAATATCTGCAACTGCACGGGTTTAGAAATTTATGTGTTGACAAGTAGGCGGGAAAATGGGTCATCCCATTATCTATCTAATATTAAACTCTTTCTCTTTCGTGCCGAGCAACATATCACGTTACCATAACATTCTATACAAGGATAAGATACAAAATCTACCAAGCAAACTGGTGGTTGTCTACATCGACAAAAGTTAATTAAGGAAAAAAAATTTGTAGATAAACATAAAGTACAGTAGTTTGTTCAGCAAGCCTCTGTACTTTATTTTTATCTACGAACTTTTATGGAAATAGCGGTATAAAAACAAATGACAACTTTACAGATAACTTTTCACAAGAACCACTTAATATTTCGAACTTAGAGCGTCAAATGTTTGAGTTTGGGTTAATATGCACTTTACAATCGTAAAAATGTCACAGTAACATGTATTGAGAGAATGAAATTAAAAAATACTGAGAAAATGAAAATGAATTGACATAAATCAGAAGCGATGATTTATGGACTGTATAGAAGGTACATATATTTATTTAGCATAAAAACCTTACATATATTTTATGAGATGGACGGGCGGAAGTATTTCCGTAAACAATTGCATTCACGCGGAAACAAGTCATTGATGCACGAAATGAGATTCGTGAATAGTTTCTCTCGATCTCTAAATTCGTTTCGCCACACATGCATATGAAGATATGATGTAAACAAATCATCGTTAGTCCCTCATTGTCGCCAAAACATTTTGGCGAGCATCTAATCACCTTTCTAAAGTCTGTGTATGAACGTTGTCATCGTCTGGATAAACGAAATTCATTGAATGAACAACTTCATGAATATAGGAAGTTGTCGAGACTCACAAATGAAGCCTTACTCAGTGGATATCAGACACGTTCCTGACAATATCCAATGCTTTACAATGGGCCAATGTTTCACGCATGTGATCGGAGACCTCAGTTTACGCAGCATTTTTCCGTATCCTTTTCTACTGCATCAAACGCTCAGTGCCCTTCATGTCACTCTACTCGGTGATATTTCCGATGTATATATTTGGATTCATATTGTTCCATAGTAATTGGACATCCTGCATCATCCAATCCACCGAGTTGTGGGTGTGCGTCCAAGCGTAGCTTACAGACATCTCACTTGTCTGCTTTTCAAAATTCCCACTTATTCGCAGTTCAAAAAACCACATTGTTCTGTGGATAGTCTCATACCCGCATATACATCAGCTGGATTTTGGTGGGTGAAGTCATATGGCTCTTCTCGAAAGAGGAATTGCCTCGTGAATTCACAGGAACATTGGCATTTCTTCTAATCCCTTATTTCTCTACCGGTCAGGACTGTTACGTCGCTAGCTTGTAACTATGTTTTGATTATCAAGCGTCGACCTGCAAGCCTTCGAATTGCCTTCTGAGTAGTGTTTTTTACTGGGTATAGAATGTGAGCGGTATCCTTCAGCAGCTATCTGGGAAATACTTCCTACATCGCTAAAATTTACTATACATGCAGGTGCCTGTGGATGTGGAATAAAGAGGGTGTTTTTATTCATGATCTTTTTATGATGGCAGTCTCGTCACCTTTCTTTTTTTTAAGGCATTTTACTTTCACTTCTTTACAACGTTAAACTGCATGTTAACCTAAGTTTGAAACTAAACCAGTTGTTTTGTTGGTGTTGCTCGCTTCTTACAATAAATGCAACACAGCTTTAATCAATGTTATTTTTTCCGCCTCTTCCCCACTAATGTTGGGATACATTAGTTTTAATAAAACACAAAAAAATGATGGGACCAACGAAGGAACTTCTCAGCAATTATTCAAACTGTTAGAAATAGCAGCTGTCAAATCATATTGTATCGTCTTCAGAAAAAGAGCACTGTGGATAAATTGATGCAATAAGCCTGAGAGAAACGCAAAACGGGATAGTCATATTTGGAACACATTTTATCATGACTCAGATCGACTGGGTTTGACTTTGGGTTAAACAAAGACACACAAACACATGCATCCGCGTTATGGAAATTCTGTTTACAGACTTCCACACTCAGAAATTGTAAAAGCATGACGACTAATAGAGAGGTACAAACCTAAACTTAGGACTTTACGGAAACTGGTATATTTGTTACAATTGCAAAATATAGAATTATACATATATAGGCGCAGGAGTGGCTGTGTGGTAAGTAGCTTGCTTATCAACCACATGGTTCCAGGTTCAGTCCCACTGTGTGACACCTTGGGCAAGTGTCTTCTACTATAGCCTCGGGCTTCTTGATAAAAAGAGTTTTATCCTTTTTTTAATTTATTTCTCAAATATATATATATATATATATATATATATATATATATATATGTATGTATGTATGTGTGTCTGTGTTTGTCCTCCCACCATCGCTGTGTGTTTACGTCCCCGTAGCTTAGCGGTTCGGCAAAAAGAGACCGATAGAATAAGTACTAGGCTTACAAGGAATAAGTCCTGGGGTCGATTTGCTCGACTAAAAAGGCGGTGCTCCAGCATGGCCACAGTCAAATGACTGAAACAAGTAAAAGAGTATGTATTTTTACCAACACTTACACATTTTCTTCTTCCCAATCTTTGGTTCCTATTACTTGTAACAGCTACTCATTTCCCTTTGCTGCTCCAGCTAGTTAGTGCATACGCTGATATAGCTGATATTTAGCAGGCCTCAGTTAGGTCCCTCAACATGTTAACTATAACAGTAAAGTCATCCTCGAGCCTTTCAAGGGTTTGGTGGTAACATTAGAAAGCCTAAACAGATTCTGGTTTCTCATTTTAATCGTGAAAAGTGTTAAAATAAACTAATGAGTTACTTATCTATATATATAAAAATGAGAATGTGTGTCTGTCTGTCTGTCTGTCTGTCTGTGTGTTTCCCTAAAACTCGAGAAATACACAACCAATTTCATTCAAATTTTACACATGTCTTACTTAGGGTTCCGGTTGTGTTTTAGTCAAAAAATTTTTTTAACTTCTTGCATAGTTCAAGCCCACAGCAACATCATATCTCCTCCACTATTTAAGTATTACGTGTTAAAAGTGAAACAAAAACACTCATGTCAAATACTTTCACTTTAAAAATGAAACTATTCCACTAACTGAAACAATCACTTTTCGATACTGTAATGACAGATACTTTCACTTTAATGGTGTGTGTATATATATATAGATATATATATATCATCATCATCATCATCATCGTTTAACGTCCGCTTTCCATGCTAGCATGGGTTGGACGATTTGACTGAGGACTGGTGAAACCAGACGGCAACACCAGGCTCCAATCTAATTTGGCAGAGTTTCTACAGCTGGATGCCCTTCCTAACGCCAACCACTCAGAGAGTGTAGTGGGTGCTTTTACGTGTCACCCGCACGAAAACGGCCACGCTCGAAATGGTGTCTTTTATGTGCCACCCGCACAAGCCAGTCCAGGGGCACTGGCAACGATCTCACTCAAAAATCCTACGGGAACCAGTCAGGCGGTACTGGCAACGGCCACGCTCAAAATGGTGCATCTCATGTGCCACCCGCACAAGAGCCAGTCCAGGGGCACTGGCAACGATCTTACTTGGCTTGCCGGGTCTTCCCACGCACAGCACATTTCCAAAGGTCTCGGTCAGTAGTCATCGCCTCGGTGAGGCCCAATGTACGAAGGTCTTGCCTCACCACCTCAGATATATATATATATATACAGAGAGAGAGAGAGAGAGAGAGAGAGAAAGAAAGAGAGAGAGAGAGATGTATATGTATACATATACATGTATATGTACACGTATATGTATAGATATATATATAGATATAGATCTATATGCATACATGTATATGTATACATATGTGTAGATGTATATATATAGGTGTACATCTAATATGTACACATATATAAATGCATACAGATATCTATACATATATACACCCATACACACACACATATATATGCACACAAACACACACATTAGTCATTTGTTTTCTTATCCAAAACTACGTCAAAAGTATTGAATGGATCTTTAAGAAATTTGGAAATTATATTCTATGCATAATGGCCATAACCCCCATGAAAATTCATATATTTTTGATGTTGATGAAATTTTAACCATACAGATTACACACAAATAAAGTAATATTTCTAAATTTTTTTCTTCTTAGAAGTTACAAAGACCCCTTCATGGGGACTTCACACCCACAATTTAGTCATTTTTCCTAAGCAAAGACGAATACAGTTGTACCATTGGTAGCTATAGGGTCACCCGAACATAACAGATGAGCATTATTTGTAATTCAATGGTACAACAGTGTAAGACTATCCTTTCAGATATACTTACATTGTGATTTCTGCAATGTGGTGCATAAATTGTCAAGTAAATGAGGCTCATCTTTGCCTCCACTGATTCACTTGCAAAGTGATGAATAAAATTATTTCGTTGCAGACCTCCTTTGAGTCTTTTTATTACCACTGCGACACATATAGTCCCCAGTTGGTAACATTGATTTCAAGGCCTTCCCAGATGAGTGACTGGTTGTTCTAAGACATTTATTGATTGTAAATATTTTCTGCCCAGTTACCTATCGGTAGAGTGGTCATTTGCAAACTCCAGATGCGACACTTTCATTTCCCTTTACTCCAAACGTCACACATTGTTGTTTCTATTGAGTCATGCCCTTCCAATTGCTATAGATCCATAATGCATCTTAAAGCTGTACCTGTCACCTGTATGGTGAGGAATCCTACATTGGGGAGTAGTAACGACTAGGCTACGGTAGCTGACTGATTATCGTGATCATTCGTCTTTTGCTTTCCTGTAGCTTTGCTCTCTTTTACAAACCCAGTGAACATACATATATTTCCTATTTTAAAGAAATTCAAACAATACATATTACACACAAGTTAAAAAGATTCCCAACAATTAAACTTCTCTGGTTGACATTAATACACCCATCACCAATAGGGGCCTTAACTCCCACAATTTTCAGCTCCATGAGCTCCATTTTTCAGGAGCAAAATTCTTTTAAGGTCCATATAGTGTCTTAGGCCAAAAAAATTTTTAACTTCCTGCATAGTTCGAGCCCACAGCAATATCTTATCTCCTCCACTATTTCAGTATTATGTGTCAAAAATGAAACTATAACATCACTCTACTGTAATGTCAGATACTTTCACTCTAACACTGAAACTATTCCACTATTTCAGTATTACCTGTCAAAAGTGAAACAATAACATGTCGCTACTGTAATTTCAAATATTTTCACTTTAATATTTTCAATTTCATACTGAAACTATTAAAGTGAGACTATACTCTCACATATATACAGGCATACTATAAGACCCAAGTAAAAACATTCCCAACAATTCAACTTCTCTGGTTGACATTAACACCCCCACCCCCAATAGGGGCCTTCATTCCCACATTTTAAAGCTCCATGAGCTCCATTTTGCAGGAGCAAAATCTTTTTCACAGGTTCCAGAAGACTGAAATTTTGGAATATGCGCATAAAGATCAATAGTATGGGATACATGTCTCACGATTAGAATTTTTTTAGGGTGTGTAAAGAGGGAAAGAACCCTCATGTGCAATTTTGATGAAATTCGAATCATATGTATTCCAGTTCCTTACAGAAAATATAACAGAAAAGTCTCATTTTTCAATTGCATGTAACACGGGCAACGCCGGGTATCTCTGCTAGTATTATAATATAACTCAGTTAAGTTAAAAACGTTTTTATGGGGTAGGGGTACCTATTACTGAGAAGAAATAATATTTTACGTAAAAGTACAATGAGTATTTTTATGAAATAAAAGGAAAAAGTATTGCCATATTTTTGTAAGTTTCTGTGAGAAAAAAAACCGATTCCAAAACGAAAGACTTCTGCCCTCTCCTCCATTTTCTCCCAAATTGATTTATTTTTGTAATTTTTTTTTTTTTTTGCCAAAAATACCTATTTCCGGATACGGAGGTTCCGAGAAATTGCCAAAAATCGGCATTGTGAACTTTTTCCCCTCTTTACCCCAACTTCTTCAGTTTTGACTTTTTTCCCCAACACTAACCCTAAAACCCTAACCATAACCCTAAAACCCTAAAACCGTAACTGTAAGTACAGAAATGTTTTGAAATTTTTGTCCGAATCATGATGTCTGTATTTTTTCGCATATTTACAAAAAATAATTCTTAAAAAAAAATTTTACAAAGACTTTTGGAAATTTTTTTCAGAATCACAATCTCCGTATTTTTCCACATATTTTAGAAAAAAAAATTTGAACAAAACTTTAAAATGAAGGAAATGGGGGTGGGGGTGGTAATTTAGAAATGTCGATTTTTGACAATTTTTTTGGGGGGCGAGGGTGTCCAAAAAAAATTTTTTTAAAGGGTGGTTTTTGGGGGTGGATGGGCAGAAGTCTTGCCCAACTCCCACCCCTTTATTTTCTCATTTCCATTCTTACATCTGAAATAATAAGACCATTGCTTTTTGAAAATATAGGACATTCCTGCTTTACCATTTGGTGAGAATTTTCTTGTCTGTCATTGCCATTTCTGGATTTAACAATAAAAGTGTACTTTTACTCATATTAGCTAGAACAAGGCCATCAAGTATAAGTAAAAGCATGGGTGAAAGAAAGAAAGACTGTGCTGGATTTTAAATTTGATGTTTTAGAAAAAGCGGGGAAAAACTCAGTCATATTGCAAAAGCATTAAAATTTGCAATGTCTAAAGTGGGATAATACATGACAATAAATAAAGCCTTGTTCTCTGTTAAAAAAACAGTTCTCTGTTAACTACTCAGAACACAGTTTTTTCAGAGATCTAATATTTAATATTGAATGGTTTCTAAATGTAAGTGAAAGCAAGATATTTGTTCATAGAAAGAGGAAAGTGCAACTTTCAGCACAAACATTCTCTGGCTTGTAAATGTGGGTTTGAAAGGTTTAGAAGCTCCTTAATTTGCACAACATTAACATGTCAAATGAAGATACCAATGTTGATATAAGTTATCCTGTGGAGCTGAAGAAAAGGATTGCAAAAGAGGGCTGCATGGTAAAACAAGTGAATAACATCAATGAGACTGAGCTGTCTTGAAAGTGCATGCCTGCTAAGACTCTTATTTCTTGTGAAGATAAGCAGCAGTAAGCTGTAAAGCTTCCAGAAATTGATACTTCTTGTGGGTGAAAATATGAAGTTAAAGCCTAAAAATTGGAAGGCTTTCAGGAGACTATGTGCTTTGGCAGGCGGCGAGCTGGCAGAAACGTTAGCACATCGGGCGAAATGCTTAGCGGTATTTCGTCTGCCGTTATGTTCTGAGTTCAAATTCCGCCGAGGTCGACTTTGCCTTTCATCCTTTCGGGGTCGATAAATTAAGTACCAGTTACGCACAGGGGTCGATGTAATCGACTTAATCCCTTTGTCTGTCCTTGTTTGTACTCTCTGTTTAGACCCTTGTGGGCAATAAAGAAATAAGAATGTCTGAAGAGTTGTCGATACTGTGTATCTCCTTACTAGTCACTGCAACAGAAAAACAGTTGTATATGAAGTAGGGGTAATGTCAAAGGACACCAAAGAGCAGTCAAATGTAAAGAAGAATATAGGCATGATGAGAGTTGCTTTCAGGACCAGATTCAGCAACCATAAATCCTCCTTTAATATTCAGGGGAGACACAATATCATATCTCTGGCTAAGTATATATGGTTGTTGAAAGAAAGCACCATGGATTACAACATAAAATGGAATGTCTTGGAGAAGTGCAAGCCTTATTTTAATACAGAAAATGGTTATGGCTTGCCAAGAATAAGAATTTTATTAAAAATTTTCTTAATCTGCACAGCTATCAAAACTGCAGAAACATTTTCAGCCTGTGCCCACATGAGAGAAAGTATGTTGGCTTATCTACAGGCCCCCACTATAATTATAAAATCTAAGATCTCCACCATCGGTCCTCCTACCATCACATCCTAAGAACTCAATAAAGGTTTGGCCAAACTACACACACATGGACACACATATGCATATGCACCCAAACATGGAGTTAAGGTTTGGGCACCTGTCCAATTCCCTCTCCAACACCCTCTTACACATATATCAGCCCTGGAGCCATACCAAACCCTTAACTCACCACCATCTCATGTTTTACACACTAAGTCACTTGTCACACCACAACTCAAGTATTTTGGGGCTAAGGGAGTTAACTCTTGATAAATTCCTTGCAACATTATTTTGTTTTTTTTAATAGCAGCCACAAGCCAGATGTCGCTCATCTCCAGTAACAAAGAAGGGTCACAATGGTTTTCCCATAGCTACCATTTCTGAAGAGCACCTGTATTAGATAAGCATCCAATTATCTAATATCTGGTGCAAAACCAATTGGTTAGATCAGCTGAAATGGATCTATAATACTGTATACTTCAATTAATATACCTACTTTATTGACTATTATACGAGTGGTTATTTTTCTTCATTTATGGATTCTTAGACAACTATGTGTATGTATATGTGTTATATCTATCTGTCTATCTATCTATCTATCTGTCTGTCTGTCTGTCTGTCTGTCTGTCTGTCTGTCTGTCTGTCTGTCTGTCTGTCTATCTACCTATCTATTTATCTATCTATCTATTTATTAATATTTAGCAGAAGTAACAGAGTAACTCAAAGTCCAAAAGGTTTGTGTGTTGGCACTTTTTGATAAGTGCCAACACGTGAAACTCTTGAACCTTGAGTCACTCTGTTCCTTCTAAATATAAATAAAAATATACATATAATCATATTTTGAGTTCTATTTTTCCTGTTTGTATCAACATACCCATATATATATATATATATATATATATATATATATATATATATATATATATATATATATATATATATATATATATATCATTTAATGTCTGCTTTCCATGCTGGCATGGGTTAGATAGCTTGACTGGAACTGGTAAGCCAGAGAGCTGCACCAGGTTCCAGTCTGTGTCATCATCATTGTTGTCATCGTTTAACATCTGCATTCCATACTGGAATGGGTTGGATGATTCTGGCAAGCCCCAATCTGAGCTACAGCTGGATGCCCTTCCTAACGTCAACCACTCAGAGAGTGTAGTAGGTGCTTTTTATATATATAATCCAAGAGAGTTAGGGGTTGAGGATCCAACCCACTAAGGGATAATATCTATCCAATATACAGCTGGGAAGGTACCCAATTATTGTTACACTAGTGTTATAACAAGTGCAATAAGTGGGTGTGGGTAAAAGGGTTTTTTTAACCCTAAATTTATATAGCAATAAGAAAATATGAGGTACTCATCAACTTGCAGACACTGTATTTCGTTGATTAATCTGTTTATTTTATAACTAAATTGACAAAAAATACAATATACAGACACTTATGACATACCATGTCATAACAACAATTAAGATTTCAAATTCAAAGGACATTTAGCAATTGGAGAAGGCCCTTCTCCAATTGCTAAACTTTTCCACCACCCTCGCTTCTCTGTTTACCTTTTCTTTTTCATGGAAGAGTTTGATTTTATTCTCAGTCTCTAAGAGAGGTAAGGCTTTTTGCTGTCATTAGGCTCCTTACGTAAGCGATTCGAGATCTTTATCCTCCATCTCATTAAGGATTCTTCTATCTCGGGGAATAATGTTCTTGTGTGTGGTGGATTTCTTCTCTGGTACAAACATAATGCATATGGTTTGCATTATAGACATGAATTCATTGAATATCATGTCAGTGTCTTGCATGGACAGACTTTTCAGCCAGTTTTGCTGGAGTATCTCTTTGTTGATGGACATCCAGTTAGCTTTGTAGAAGTTCAGATTGGATCGCACTTGGGATGCAGCAGTGTTGCATGATTCTTTACTTAGCTTTGGACCGAGTGGGTAGACAGTGATATGTTTATGTTGTGGATAAGGTCTATATTGTTTGTGAAGCAGAGGTCCAGGATGTTGTTATTTCTGGTTAGTGTATCATCATCATTATCATCATCGTTTAACGTCTGCTTTCCATGCTAGCATGGGTTGGACGATTTGACTGAGGACTGGCAAGGCAGAAGGCTGCGCCAGGTTCCAATCTGATCTGGCAGAGTTTCTACAGCTGGATGCCCTTCCTAATGCCAACCACTCCGAGAGTGTAGTGGGTGCTTTTATGTGCCACCAGCACGAGGGCCAGTCACACAGTACTGGCAACGGCCTCGCTCAAACAGGTGTTTTTTATGTGCCACCTGCACAGGAGCCAGTCCAGCGGCACTGGCAATGACCTCGCTCGAATGATTTTCTAACGTGCCACCAGCACAAGTGCTAGAAGGCGATGCTGGTAACGATTACACTCAAATGGTGCTATTTACGGGTCACTAGCACGGAGGCCAGACAGCTGCTCTGGCAATGAACACGCTCGGACAGTGCAGTTAGTGCTCCACTGGCGCAGGTGCCAGTCATCGAGTATAGTTCAATTTCGATTTCGATTTCACTTGCCCCAACAGGTCTTCGCAAGCAGAGCTTAGTGTCCAATGAAGGAGGTGGCACGTAAAAAGCACGAACTACACTCTCAGAGTTGTTGGCGTTGGGAAGGCCATCCAGCAGTAGAAACATTGCCAGATCAGTTTGGATCCTGGTGAAGCCTCTTGGCTTGCCAGTCCCCAGTCAAACCATCCATATCATGCCAACCTGGAAAACAGACACTAAACGATGTTGATGATATATATTAGTATATATAGATTAGTATATGTATATATATGCATATTTGTATATCTAAGATTAGTCTGAACTAAGACCAGTCATTCTGCTAGAGGATCAGCAGAAGGAAGAACCATTTCCTTTAAACACATTCGTAACTTATGAACCATTTCCCCTAAGCATATTCTTAAATGACAGCTTTTTAACATTTTAAAAGTCTATTTGATTTCTCATGTGATGGAAACCAAATTTTATTATTTTTTATTGCTATTTTCTTATGTTTCTAGTTTATTTCATGGTCTTGAGTGAAATTTTTGCTGTCATAGGTGCAGACGTACCTGTGTGGTAAGAAGCTTGCTTCCTAATCACATGGTTCCAGGTTCAGTCTCACTACATGGTACCTTTGGCAATTGTATTCTACCATAGCCTCAGGCCAACCAATCTTTGTGAGTGGATTTGGAAGATGGAAACTGAAAGAAGCTTGTTGTATATATATGTATGTATGTATTTAAGTGTGTGTACCTTTGTGTTTGTCCCCATCACCATCACTTGACAACTGATGTCAGTGTGTTTATGTCCCCGTCACTTAGCGGTTCAGCAAAAGAGACCAACAGAATAAGCACTTGGCTTACAAAAAATAAATCCTGGGATTGATTTGCTTGACTAAAACCCTTTAAGGTGGTGCTCAAGCATGGCCACAGTCAAATAACTGAAACATGTAAAAGAATAATTGTATCGAACCACTCTTCAGTGTTTTAAAATGTTTCTCAATCTCCTGTGATGCATTGATGACTGTGGACATCTTAACATCTGGAACCGTGACATCATAACATCCTCTCTAACACTGACTGATCTCATGAAGTTTCATCTTTTTCTTGTCACAATTCAAAACTTCAAATATATTTAGCTTTTATGCATTACAAATGCAATGAATGAGAATGCAATTATGCATATTGTAGCTAATAAAATATTTTGTGCAATATGAGAAAAATTAGGACACATTTATTCAACTTGCTTCTTGATAACTGAAATTTTATAATGAATCAAGGACCATTGCCCCAGTTCAAGTTGTTATAATGTATTCTTGTCACATGCTGGTATTAGTATAAACAAACATAGAAATGCTTCATGAATTTCTAGTGCAACCCAATCACCTCATGAAATCTGCATAGAATATCTAATCAACAAGAAGTAGATGCCTGCCTATCATATGTCACAAAGTAAGTTTAAGTTGTTTTTTTTTCATTTTATGAGGAGGGGTTATATCGTGTTAAAGATTGCTGAGTGAAATTATCATAGATTTTTTTTTTTTTTCAGATGAAGAATGCCATGGAAAAAATAGTAAGGAAAAGAAACTAGTTAGGTGGGATAGAAAGATAAAAGAAGTTTCAAATTGAGGAAAAGAATTATCGGAAACCAGAGATTGCATGTCAACTGAAAATTCTTAGTTGAGAAATCTTAAGATTTCATGCCCTTCTTGAGGACATTCACAATGGTGAAAGGAATTGGTGTACCAGGGATGGTACATCAAGGCATGCTACTTACCTTCATGGAGAAGGAGATGGTGTCCAGGTTTATAGAACTGCACTGGAAGTGGAATCCTTTAAGGACTTGCTAGCACCTTCATTTGGCCTAGGAGCTAGTGATAATACCTTGACTGCTGCAGCTTCACAACCAGTTGAAGTAGGGCCTTCAGAAGATATGTCCATTCCAGAAGACTAAGAAGGACTATGTGTGATCAGTGACATATGTATGAAGTACTTAACAGATCATCTGTCTTGTGAAACATGTATAACATCAAATCTTGTACATCATCTTCTTGAGTTAGGTACTTGTTCGCTTGGGGTTTAAAGATAATATTGTGTTTTGCAAAAGATGAAGTTGGACATCAGTTTAGTGCAGTTGTGTGCAAGAAACAAGCTAAAAGTAGGTGTGAAATAAAGAGGCACTTGTGTGTTAATTTACAAAGAGCAAACATCAGATGAATATAACGATCCAAAACTGATTGCAAAAGGTTTGTTAAGGACACAGAAACTTTTGAAAGATATGAAAAATTAAAATGAAAAATGAAAAAAGAAAAAAAGAAAGAAAAATGAAACAGAGAAAGATCTTTCCTTTACTAACTTTCCTTTGTTCAACATCAGAACTGTTTTTTGTAACATTAGAAATGAAAAAGCTAGAGAAACATATTACTATGGAAGTGGTTTTCTATTTGAGAAAACATGACGATCTCAAATATCCAGATTCAGTTAACCCAGATACAAATGAATGCAATTTTTTTTCAACTTTAAGTGTCTGCTCCATTACTGGAGCAGCATTTATTACCAAGAGATCAAAATGCAACAACATATTTCAAACCTGACATACAAAGTGATCTAATTCTGTTTCTTATCAGCCCAGGTTCAATCACAGATAATAACAGAAATTAAGGTGGCTGAGCACTTTTAATAATCGCTGATAGTAATATTGTTATTAGTCCAACTATTCAGTTTTATTTAGCATTGTTCACCAATCACAATTAAGCACTATCACTTAATTGTGATTGGTACGTATGGCTGATGTAGGATCAAGAAAGATTACAATTGATAGCTAACACTTTGAAGACATCAGCTATACAGATGAAGTCCTTCCAGCTCTTGCCAATAGAAAAAAACAAAAAAACATTAAAATGAAACTCAAAGTTTTATTAATTAAGTTGTGGGCAATGGGACCAGATTTGAATAGATTTGAACATAAAATCTAATCATGACACATTAGTTACTTCATTTATATATATAAATTCAAAAGTATTGACCAAATACACCACGTGTACTTTTGAATTTATGCATAACTGGAAGGGAAAATCCTTATTCACTTTAGTAAGTATGTGTGAGTGTCCATACACACTGTTAATGCAGAGGTATGCTATCCCCAACTCTACCTTGGTACCTTTGTTATCAAAGTACCTTGATTTTACTGGATCCTGAAAAGTTTATAATATATATATTAAATATATACAGTGAAATTTAACTTGTGACAGAGTAAGACCAGTTGCTAAGCTCAGTAAGTCCATGTAAATGTTGCAAGGGTTCAGAAAGTCCCTGTACATGAATTAGTTTTGAGTGAGTCAAGTGTTACACACCACTGAACCCACTTTTCAGTGCAATCAGCTATAACACCAGAGGTTGAGATAACCAGAAACAAACTGAGCTTTAGGTTTGTTTACCTTCTTCTCGAAAGACGTTCAAAGAAGAACTAGGGGCCCTTCGTTCTCAGTGGTTCACATGCTAGTTAACCCATAGCTTGGATCCTGATCCATGTCGGAGTAGACCTGGGAATAATAATGGCTAAAAGGTGGTTACACACTCCTCAAAACTCTGGAACTCATGAACGAGAGCCCCAGGTTTTGCTTTCATATCTGGAATTTCTTCTCTAACTTTACTATAAATTCAGTAAAAAGAACTAGATAATCAGCAAGTAGGATTTCTCAAGAATCGTCAGCCTCAAGTTCCTCTATGAGGGCCTGTAAATTTATGATAAATTGAGAGGGTTGAGGACTGTGCCTTGATAAACTTCTACCTTCATGCTAAAGTCATTATGACCATCACTTTACTGACATCACCTTTGTATATAGTTTGTACAGCTTTCAAAAGCCATTCACATACTGACATGCTGACAAATACTTAGTGGTTTACTCTTAATCAAAAATTTCTCTTGCAGTTACCTCATGGCATGGTTTCTAAAGACGGATGCCCTTCCTAATGCCAACCACTTTACAGAGTGTACTGGGTGCATTTTACATGGCACAAACACCACCAAGGTCACCAAGTACTTTGCAAGATAAGACCCCACAACCGGGGGGTAAGTAGCATTGAGGGAGGTGGCTTTGTACCAGGTGATGAAAGGTTAGAGTGTGAGTAGAGGGACAGAAATAGATGTCTTGCATTAAAAGAGATACATGGTTATGTTAGCTGGAAAAAGAGAAAGGACAGATGAGAGAGAGAGAGAGAGAGAGAGAGAGAGAGAGAGAGAGAGAGAGAGAGAGAGAGATGAAGATGTGTCAGGGGGCATAGATTCAAGTTACAGGGTAGTGTATATGACTGAAGTGAAACAGAGGATTAGATAGGTGGGTGGGCAGGTATCCAATCCTCTGTATGAAAGTGCAAAAGGAATGTAGTAGATAGGGGGAAGGAATATAGTATGAAAAGTGGAAATCTGTTTGTAGAAAATTTGCCTCAGTAAATTCCATCTGACCCATGTGAGCATAGAAAAGTGAACATCTAAAACAATGATAATGTTGATGATGATGATAAGTTACAGAAAACAGTAATGAAATGGAATGATTTATACAATTCAATGAGTTACCATGGAGCAAAGGCTTAAAACTTTTTCCAATATTCTTCCAGCAATCAAAAACTGAGGGTTGTCAGTAACGATATGAATAAATTAGAATTTCTAATAGACCCATACTCTGACACCAACCATAGAAACCAAAATCATACGAGAGTTTCAAAA